>NC_062531.1:11219215-11361715 GCF_022655615.1 Tachysurus fulvidraco | reverse complement strand
ATCCAGGGCTGGGTCGCGAGGGCAGCAGACTAAGCAGGGATGCCCAGACTTCCCTCTCCCCAGACACTTCCTCCACCTCTTTCCTTACAGTGCAATTCACTTAGTGCAACTGCTGCTTTGCTGCCATTTTCATCTACAGTCTTTAGAGATTGCACAGAATAGTGCAAGAAAATCCAGTTAGCATCAATTCTACAGGGATTATACTTTGCTAATGAGCAAGGTCTGAGAAGAAACGGCTGGTTGAAGTTGATGGGATGTTTAGTGCACTTGAAATAACGTCTGTGGTAATCAGAAAATTATCTCGGAATACAACACGTGTTGGTGGGATAAAACTGCAGAAGACCACTTCAGGTTTCACAGCTGTCATCCAGAAGACGAGGCTACAGTAGACACAGGTTCACAGGTACCGGATCACACCCCTGGCTCTTAAGGAGTGTGTAAATGTGTGTGCCTGGTGCCCTGCAGTAGACTGGGGACACACCATCCCTCTGGCAATTGAAAAATCATAAATACTGAACTAAACACTGAAATACATTATATTGCCAAAAGCATATGGACACCTTTCTATAACACCTATATTAGCTTGTTTGGCCTTCCATTCCAAAACCATGGGCTTTATGATACCCTCTGCCCCCCAGCAGATACAACAGCCTCCATTCTTCTAAGAAGAATTTCTACAGAATTCTGGAGTATGTCTGTCGGAATTTGTGCCTATTCAGTCAAAAGAGCATTAGTGAGGTCAGGCACTGATGCTGGGGTTGAGGTCAGGGCTCTAAGCAGACAAGTGTTGATCTTTCAGACCAAGCTAATCAAACCATGTATTTATGGTCCTCAATTTGTACACATGTATATTTATCATGTTGGAACAAGAATGCTGAATGCATACAATTATCTGCAGTGAAGTACTGTAAGGGGCTAAACCCAAAATCCTGAAAAACAGTCCCACACCATTAGCCCTTATCCATCAAACTTTACTTTTGCATACTATGCATTCACCAAACCCATATTTATCCATCAGGCTACTGTTAGTGAAGCATAAGTCATTACTCCAGATAAGATGGTGGTGGTGGTGTAGCCTACTACTTTACACTCCAGCCAACACTTGGTATTGCTTATAGTTATCTTAGACTTGTGTGAAGATCCCTGGCCATGGAAACTCATTGTATGAAGCACCATCTTGTGGTGATGTTACATCCAGGGCCAAATGGAACTATCGGAACTAGTGATGATACACATAGAATAGATGTTTTTTAACACTGCACGTTTTAACAATTGCCAGCCCCATTGTAAGTAGAGGTTTTATTCAAAGTGGCATTCTATGACAGTGCCAAGTATAAAGTCACTGAGCTCTTCAGGCACTGAGCTCTTAATTCCACTGCCAGTGTTTGTCTATAGAGATTGCATGCCTATGTGCTTGATGTTATGCACTTGTTAGCAATGGGTTTGACCGAAGGACCTGAACTCAACAATTAATAGAGGTATTAACATACAACTGACCGTTATAGTGTGTGTACGTCATTAATGTTATCATTCATGTATGTTCACTTAAACCCTGCCATTATTCCACAGGATCTGATAATAACTGGAATCTTCACATTCTTGTGGCTGGTGGCTTCGTCTGCCTGGGGAAAAGGCCTGACTGATGTGAAATGGTCTACTAGTACATCACAATTCCTTTCCGTAATCAGTGTCTGTAAGAATCCCTCGAACAAGTGCGCATCAGGTGCCGTTCCTCTATTTGGCCCCCTCAATTCTTCAGTGGTAAGACTGCTTGATGACTGTAGTGTGTCTTAAACTTCTGATTTAATGTATATATCGATACCATAAACATGAAGTAAAAATAATGGGATTTATTAACTATGTGTTTTATAAGTCATTTTGTGTATGGCTGTTTCATAAGATCAAGCCACAATAGTGATATTTTTCAACCCGAATTCTGGAAATCTTGGGGCATTTTTTAAATTTAAATAAAATGATAACTAAAAAACTTTCAAATCAGATGAACCAATATTTTATTCACAATAGAACATAGATATCAAACAAATGTTTAAACTGAGAAATTTTACACTTTTCTCCACTAAATGAGCTCATTTCAAAGTTGATGCCTGCCACAGGTTTTAAAGAAAGTTGGTACAGGGCAATAAATGGGTTAATAAGCAAGAAGGATTCAGCTGGAAGAACATCTAGCACCTAATTAAGTCAATTGAAATTAGGTCTATAAAATGATTAGCTATAAAAGGGATGTCTTAGAGAGGCAGAGTCTCTCAGAAGTAAAGATGGGTAGAGGCTCTCCAATCTTTGAAAGATTGTGGAATACTTTAAAAACAATGATCCTCAACACCAAATTGCAAATGCTTTGCAAATCTCATCATCTACTATGCATAACATCGTCATCAAAAGACAGAGAAACTGGAGAAATCTCTGTGCATATGGGACAAGCCCAAAGACCTTTACTGGATGCCCGTGGTCTTCGGGCCCTCAGACAACATTGCATCACTCATCGGCATGGGCCCAGGACTTCCAGAAATCAGTGTCGATAAACACAATCTGCCTTGCAATCTGCATATTCCAACTAAAGCTCTACTGTGCAAAAAGGAAGCCATATGTGAACATGGTCCAGAAGTGGTGTAATGTCCTGTGGCAAAGGCTCATTTAAAATGGACTGTTTTAAAGTGGAAAAGTGTTCTATGGTCAGACGAGTCCAAATTTAATATACTTGTTGGAAATTACGGATGCCGTGTCCTCCGGGCTAAAGTGGAAGGAGACCTTCCAGAGTGTTATCAGCGTTCAGTTCAAAAGCCAGCATCTCTGATGGTATGGGCTGCATAAGTACATACGGTATGGGCAGCTTGCATGTTTTGGAAGGCACTATGAATGCTGAAAGATATATACAACTTTTATATCAACATATGTGCCGCTCCAGACACCGTCTCTTTTAGGGACAATGCAAACCCACATACTGCAGCTATTACAACAGCATGGCTTTATCATGGAAGTGTCCATGTGCTGCCTGCAGTACAGACCTTTCACCTATAGAGAAAGTTTGGCATATCATTAAACAAAAAATACGTCAAAGACGTCCACAAACTCTTCAGCAGCTGGAAATGTATATCAGGCAAGAATGGGACCGAATTGGGACCAAATTCCAACACCAAAAACTCCAGAAACTCGTAAACTTGATGCACAGACGTCTTCAAACTGTTTTAAAAAGAAGAGGAGATGCTACACCATGGTATACATGCCCCCGTCACAACTATTTTGAGACCTGTAGCAAGCAACAAATTAGAAATGAGCTCATTTTGTGGATAAAATTTCTTAGTTTAAACATTTGTTATGTTATCTGTGTTCTGCTATGAATAAAATACATTATTGGCTCATGTGATTTGAAAGTCTTTAAGTTTTCATTTTATTCAAATTTATAAAAAAACACCCCAACATTTTTGGAATTCGGGTTGTAACCGATTGGCATAAACCACCTATATAATATATTCAACTTTAATCATAAATACATGGATTGGATTTATGAAGCTACAAGCAAATGTAAAACTGAAATTAAGTGCTTTGTTTAGTACAAAGCATGTAGTAGTGGCCTGTCTGTTCATGACCATGTGTGGACGTTTATTGTCAGTAACATGGTTGCCAAATCTGGCAAACGGATCCTAATGTCACTTCAAAAGTCAAAAGTTCAAAAGGGAATTAAAATCGCTATCCATAACCAAAAGAAAAACCAAGAAAGTGTATATATAATCCACCAGGCTCAGAAGGCTTATATATATGCCATATATGCCGACATTGTTTTTTGATGAAGTAGTAGTAAAATACAGAATATATTTACATAGTTATTTCATCAAGGAGCTACAGTTTTTATAGCTTATTTGGCATGATAATGACAAAAAGGACATCAGACAACACATTTTGTTTGGCATAGAATAATTTTTTTTTTGCCTGGTTTTATATCTGCCACTTCTCAGACATATGAAAATGCTAGCTGTAAACATCTGTCCATCTCAGCTGTCCAGTGTGTGTCTTTTACAGTATTATTTCTTACAATTCTTACAATAGTGTTCAGGTTTATGTACTTGGCTCAGTTGTTAGCATGATAAAGGACGGTAATGCCATTAAATTAGCCAGTTAAGATTGAGAAAATGTTACACATATTCATGGTGAACAGACTGTTTGCATTTTTGTATGTTCACCAGAAATGACTTGTGAATGCAAATTCTGCAAATTTGATCTGCTTCATAAGAACAAACAACCCTCAAGAACTATTTTTGCCTTCTTTCTAGATTGCTGGCTTTCTGAACCTCATCTTATGGGCGGGAAACTGCTGGTTTATTTTTAAGGAGACGCACTTCCATGCACAGGCTTCTCCTGCCAGTTTGCAAGGAGCAACAAGACAGCCTTGATGAAAAGAGTAAGACAAAATGGCTATGCTCACAGTTGCCCGTTACAGTTCAAACAGTTGTGTTTCAGTGTCTGCACTTCCTGTTTTGACACTGCAGATCACAGGAAGCGACGGTTTGGTTTACAGTATCGTTGTGTAATACACTCTTTTGAAACTAGTGCACTGCCATTTAACCTACTCTAAATTACTCAGACATAGTCTCAAGAAAGCAAGAAAATCAATATGTATAATCATTAATAATCCAGTAGAAAGACACACTTTACATGCTCTATATTGAATACAAGGTTTAAATAACTAATTAACACTTCCTGTCATTGATGACTGCTTTTGTACTGTTTGGTACTTTGATCCTTTTCTTTTTGCAAAACTATGCATTTTAAAAAAAGTGTCGTGTATATTTATGAATTTAGAAAATAATCCCCAGGTAATGTGACCTTAAGAGACAACATGTGAATGATAAAAGTAGATTAGTTGCTGATAGATTGTTAGATTTGGGGACATCGGTTACAGAAACTATGCATACAGCATGAACTATGAAATGCATTTGAGCTGCCTTCATTTATTTTATTGATTTTTTTTTCATTTTCATGTGAAATAGACCATTACTTAATAACATTTCTTGTTTTGTTTTGTTTTAAGCACTGTTATTTTTAAATGATTTAGATATACTGAAAGTCTTCTTATACAATTTTGCTACAAAAGTTGTCTACCAATTTTTTAGTAATATGAAAGTGTTTTATTCATTTATTTTGCATATATGATGTCCAAATGTGGCTTGGAAAATTGTGTTGTTTTTATATTGTGTACTGTATTGTATAGAAAACATATTTTGTGTATACACTGATGAACCTGTTCATCATGTTATGTGGTTAAGAATCTGTTAAACCAAAGCAAAAAAATTTAAAATAAAAAATACAAATACTTTTACTGTAAAACTGACTTAACTTTACAAGTTGATTGTAAGAGCTGTATGACACAATTATATTTTAATTAAAGGAAAATTCCACTGTGAAGATATTTCCACGTGTATATTGACAGATGATGTTTTTACTGATTCTGGTAGTAATTTGTTGGTTGCTGCTGTATATTTGATATTCTTGTTTCAAGTTAGTGTATATGTGTTGTGATATGATGTATCATATGAAGTATAATAAGATTATTACCTTCAGGATTATTACTGGCCATAAAATCTGCTGTTTGTGGTTGAATTTCATCCAAGAATCTCCTGTCCATGGAATGCATTTAGCATTCCAACAAGCTTTACACACACACACACTCACACACACATGCAAATGGCTTCTGTTATTTTTAGTTACAGCTTTCTTTTTCAAACAGGTATTTGTCTCTGTAGCACAGTTTTAAATAAAGTAAACAGCTCAGTATCATCAAATTGCCTTCCAGACCCATTCAGTTACTAGACCACTACTCAAGTGCTACACAACTTTTAGGCTTTAGTCACACATAATTGCAGTCCAATTTCCAAACTGCTCTTCCTTGGCAAAATTATAGAGAAAGCTTTTCTCCAAAATAATATTTATGAAACATTTCAGTTAGGAATTAAACTATGTATATATCAAAGTATTCGCCCCTTAAACCTTTCCACATTTTGTTGTGTTAGTTGGTATTAAAATAAACTTAATATTTACCTGGTAGTCTGGATTCATGCGATATGAATGATGCATAAAAGTCAAAAGTACCAAATAATTATAGTAAGACATGAATTAAACAAAAATTTGTTGCAAAAGTATTCACTCCACATGATCATTACTTTCATTACTTCCATTACATAGTAATATCATCTATAGCTGCAAGCATCTTTCAGTTCTTTCAGCACATTTGGATCCTGAACCCCGAATCTTATAGATAATCAATTAAATCGTAACACACACACACACACACACACACACACACACACACACACACACACACACACACACACACAGTTTTATATATCCTATTATTAATGTCAAACAGAATCAGCCAGGCTGCTATGTGTGCTAGAAGCTATTGAGAATGCTAGTACTGACAATAGCAGTCTCAGTAATGTTTCTTCCCCTACACTTGATAGTAACTGTAGAACTGTCTCGTTCTAAACTTTTATTTGGTCCTTTAACACCTCACAGCTTTGATGGGGACACAGGCCATTTCTACAAAGCCTCTGCTAGAGTGCTGTGGTTCCAAAGTGGAGTAAGCTCAGTAGCTTGCTCAAACCTTGTTATGGTTAGATTTATCATCCATGAAAGTCAGTAAATTGTCTACTTTGTATAGAATCTCAATTAGGGCCATTCTACAGGACTGCATACTCATGTGGAGGAGGTACAGCTGAATGTCATCACCACTGACAACTAACCAGTACATATATACATCTGTATATTACACACTACTGCTGTTGTATTTTGTACAGAAAGCATACTATTGCACAATATTGTTATTTGCACTCCCACACTTTATGTACATAACTGATCATTCATATTCTATATTCATATTTAATACTCATTCTGTCTATATTGTATCTCATCGTCTGCATTGTCTTGTATAGTTTGAATAGTATAGTGCTATTTATGTCTGTACTTTTGAGAGTCACAAACTACTGGAACCAAATTCCTTGTGTGTGTCAACACACTTGGCCAATAAACCTGATTCTGATTCTGATTCTGATATATCACCACTGACAAAACTAGCCAACTGTTGATCTACTGGTCAGGTGTGTTAGAGTCAAAAATTCTTGGTCTTGGAAGCTGGTCCTTTTCACATTATTCGTCAGCCCAAGCTGGTAGCATTAAAACTCCACATACAGCACCAAATTCTGTGCACAGAATAGAAATCCATATAAATGGTTTAGGTCTTGCCCAATTTAACTGAACAGTGTTTAGTTATAAAAATAATTGCACTTTACGTAATAAGTACACTTAAAAACAATTCTTTGCTTTCATACTATTATGCATGCAGTTATGCTCTGTGACCAGGAGATGGCACTGCTTTACCACTGTATATGTTATACACCCCCAATGTCTCGTCTACTGGTCCACATGCTTTTGAAATGGCAATAATTGGTTTTGTTTACATTAAGATAAGTACCATAACCACATTCTTTTATATATATATTATAATTGGAATAATCAAAATCAATGACTGTGTTAATTATTGATGTTATAACTGACATAAATATACATTATTATAAATAACATAATGAATATATCAGAGTATAGTGGTTCAGTGTTGAAGGCATTGGGCTATCTGCTAATAACCAGAAAGTAATGCATTTATATCACAGCATTGTAAATATGCCACTTTAGAGCTTGAACCCCCTAATTGCCCAATTGTATTCTGCCTTAATTATAGGTTGCTTTGTATAAAAACCTCACTGAAATGAGTAAATGTACAGGTCATCCTCCTGCAAGTTCCCTGAAAAAAACCATACATACACACAACTAACATGTGACTGTATGTGATGTTACCTATCCTGATTATCTAATAAAACTCTAATAAATATCGCCTGAAAGTGTTAGCATTGTTGTGTCGCTGGTAAATCCGTGAATTAGATCTTAATTAATAACTGACTTATTTATAGATATAGCTTCAATATGAGCTCATATAACTGAAATAAGGCATAAACATACTAGCTTAAACCATAAAAGCAAAGCTGACTCCAAAATGAAGCTGTAACCATTTTATTAGTTTTGCAAATAATTTTACCATCATAATAATTCTATAGTCTATAGCTTTACCCTCCCCTCAGTCACTGTCTGCAGTCTATCATAGACACTCGATACAGCAGAACCACTAAAGCTCTAAAACAGGACCAGCACTATGCAGCATCTAATGGATATTGCACTCATAATATGCTTACTGAGACAGGCCATGTTTTCACTGGAAAGCTTTTACTACTTTAGGTGATTTCCGGTAGCCGGATGTGTTTGTCTCTTTGTTGTTTTTTACTTTCACAAAAACCAAAGACGGGCACTTTTGTTGAAATGATTGTGGCATGGTCAGTGTATTTCTGATAGACTAAAAGTCTTTGTATATCCAACTGTAGACAACAGACAGACACAGACACTTTATATCAATAGTCTCTTAGTAGCCAGAAATTTAAAACTAACAAGATAAAATACTTGACATACAGAGTTGTGAAATATTACATACATGTTACATACAGTATATGGCACTTAAAACCCCCCCAAAATGAACAGAACATATTCACATACAGGATTAAAGTGTCTAGGTAAGAAATATGTACACTGATACACAATTTAGTGTGCTTACATTATACATTATACATTATCCTAAAGAAAGGTATTAGAGGCGCATAATGTAAAGTCAAGGCAAATCTCTGGGTTTTTTTTCACAAACATTTCTACATATAACAGTGTTTTCCTGAAAAAGAGCATATAACCTACTGCTTAATGATACAGTGCTTTGTTGCCTCCATAGGTAAAGTCTGTAATGGCTTACTGAAGTTTCTGGTCTATTTACTAACTTCTTAATTTGAATATACAGACCTATTGAGACACATTGTAAACTTCTCTTTAAGATTTCATATGACAGAAACATAAATTACAACAGATAACATTATAAAATCCTCAACATCTCAACTTTTGTCACAAGAGGAATCCAGACAACAGCATAAAGAACACTATATAAAGAAGAAGGAGGCCCAATATGCTCCCTGTGATCTACTCCCCAAACACCCCCCACCCCCCCAAGTTATTTTCAGCTTTAACCCACATGAACAGGCTCTTCAGTGCCATCTGAATATATCAGGGCCAGCTGTATTAAATTGATACACCTAATACGTGTCGGTATTAGAGCCAGCAGGACTAAACTACAGGAGTGACTCGGGCACTTCTAATAGAAGTACAAGGAAATCAGACAAAATGACTTGCTGGTTAAGAAAACATTGTCTTCAAGATAAACATTTTAAACAAACACAGAAGCAACACACAAAAGCACAGATGTACCGACCATTAAATGCTCAATGATAAACAGATTAATAGAATACTGCTGCCATCTAACAATATCCAAGGACTGATACTAAAGGAAAACGAATGACACAGGGCTAAATAGCCATTAGATCTTGTTTGGGTGTTGTGTCTCTTGCCAATGTGAAGCATGCTTGAAAGCAACATAGACACTGGCCTTTTCCAATAGAGATCACGATGGTGAGGACGTCACAGGATTTTGGCTTCAGCTGTGGAGGCGTTTAACAGGCCTGAGCTGCCCACTGCCTGCCGCTGTCCATCATAGCTGCTCTCAATTTCTGATACTTTTTCCTGAGATGATGCTGTGCAAACCAGATGGGCGCTCCCCTCAGAAAAGAGAATCTTAGAGGATTTAGTCCCTTATTACACAGATTGTAACTGGACTACTCTAAAATACTTCCACTGCTTGTGTCCTCCCTAATGATTTACCTTTGAGAATCAGTATGGTTTGAATTAGCCTGCCTTTGACTTCACCCAAGCACGTTGGAAATAAAAATGATTTGACTGTCCAACCACTGTCTTATTTCACTCAAGGCAAATGTGTAGCCAGAGAGTTGAAACTTTTATGGGGTATGGATATAGTTACAGAGTATGGCAGCTGAATGCTACATAGAATGCATGTTATGTGGCAGTACACATGGAAACACCACTGTAAAATGTTCATTGTGTGCTATATCTGAGGAACCTTTCGACTGTGTTTATCATGCTCATTAAAGCCTATGTGACACTGGGTAGTAACATGCATAATAAATACGGCAGAATAGACTACCATTTTTCTCAAAAAGCTTCTTACAAGCATCTTTTGAGGGTTTCAGGTGTAGTTAATGATGAGACCAATCTCTTGGACAACATTATGACAATAGGTGACTCAGCAAATGACAAAAGCTGGCAAAATATGCAAATAACCCTGAACTTGAAATGGTTTGGGAATCAGAGATGATTGAAAAACAGTTTTTGTGTTTGCATTATGGACTGTCCTGGTGTACTAGAGAAAAGCCGGTGAGATACCTTATTCTATTTTAAGAGGTTATTAGCATTCAGGAAATGTCTCTCTCTCTCTCTGGTTGTCATGACAGACAGTCTCATGCAAATGGCTTTGTGCAAATAATAGGCCATATTTCCTGACAGAGAATGGCAGTCATAATGCGATTACGAGTCATTGTTTAAGGTATACATTTGCTGTGCACACAACATGCTGATTTAATTTACTCTAAAGCTGGGGATTACAAGAAATGCTATTGTGAGTCTGGCATCAATTTTCAGTGATCCTTGGGGATAATGGCAGCTGGCATATCAGTTCTAATTTTTGGTGCTACAACTACCCAAACTTTCAATATCCAAACTCGAACAGAATGCTAAAAGACGACATCTATCTTACAGAAGTTTTAGCATTTTGTCCTAAAATCCAGCATGTTTTTGTTCTAAAATTCAGCATAAGCTGTTGTCCTGTGGCATTATTGCAAGTGTCTATGGATTTACAATGCAGTGAAGATTAACTTTGGCTTAATGTTACCTATTACCTTTATATCCATATTAACAAGAACCAATAGAAATATTGTCATAATGCAGCAATTGGACTTTCTCCAATTTAACGTTTTTGACATACTGATAAGCTTAGAGATATTTTTTACGAGTACATTCAAACCTTTGCTACGTCCTTTCAAATGCACTTGACAGTGTTCAGCATTCACCGTAATGGTGGTTAATGGCATGCCACTCCTCTAGCAATGACTCATGACTGAAATCTATATATAAAGTGATGATGCTGGCAAGTTAGCATTTGGGGAAGGGAGGAATAAATATTGTAAGTACTAATGGCTACAGGACACAAGGTATAATCTTTCTACTCTCAGCAGTCTAAGAATCATAATGTATGTTTTATATGGTTTATATATTACTGAATAATAAGACTTGCCAGGAGAAATTAATTTTGCTTTGTTCCCTATCAGCTTCCCCACTTCTCAGTGAAACATTGCTTAAAGTCCACTTACTGTATATGGCAAGACCATTTCACAGTATATACTTAAGTGCTACAGATTAAAATGCTGGAAAGGCTTCTCTAAGTTGTCCATGTCAAATTCACAAAGGAAAGCTATATAACACTGTGTCTTTAATTAGCCACATGCTGAAGGGTGCAAACTGCATTACTGTTGCTTTTTTTCCAAAGACGTCTCAACAACTCATTGCCTCTGAACAAACCTCACACAATTTGCATCCATTAAAGAAGACTGCCCAGTTCCAAATCTGGACAGGATCCATTCAGACCACAATGGGTGTGTCAGAGAAGACTGAGCTAATAGAGTCTGCCACTGATTTCTTTCTCTTTCCTTTCCCATGCTTAGCCTCATCCTCAAGTTCCTCTTCCCCATTACGATTCACTTTCCCATTCTGGCCCTGCAGGTCCTTGGGATCTATGAAGGCAACATGTCTGTTGGGCTCTGCTTTGGTTGCCAGATCCTCATGAGTTGGGGTGACACTGAGCATAGATGAATGAATACTGTCCTCATGATTGTTTTTGGACTTCCCTTGTCCTGGACAGCAGAAGCACCTGCAAGGGGTCAAGTACAAGTAGATGAGCACAAGGACCACACTGGCCAAGCATCCCACCAGAGTTGTGTATGCCGTATTGAGGGTGTCGCTGTTTCCATTAAAAGTGAAGTTATGCACCTTCACCCACACATACAGGGTTTCATTAAAGTATTCACTAACAGCAAAACAGGTGTACTGACCAGAGTCCTCTAGTTTTATTGAATTGATCCGCAAGTTGCCATCTGCTAGAACTACTGCAGTCTGGTTGTTTACAGGTGATACTACTACATTTCCAGGTAACATCCACGTCTTGGACATGTCCCGATGCCGGGTATCACACTTGAGAATGAGATACTGCTCCAAAAAGGCTTCCTCCACTGATTCATTATATGTACTGCAGTTCATATGCATGTTTAGCTCAAAAACATGCAAGATTTTCCTATCAGGCCCTGGCATTATGCAGGTATAGTCATCTTTGAAATCCACAGCGGAGTTTAGTCTTCGCAAATACCAATGTACCATCAGGGTGTACAGTTCACAGTCACAGATAAGCGTATTATTGTGGAAGTATAGTCCATTCTTGAGCCAGGCTGGCAGTTCCTGCAGGTCTTGAATGGGGAGGACTTTGATCCGATTTGAAGACAAGTCCAATAAATTCAGCTTTCCCAGTCGCGTCTTGTTCTTAACCAGCTCCAGTGGGAAGCGGGACACCTGGTTCTGGCTCAGGTAGAGCTTCTGCAGATTACTTAAGCCTGTAAAGGCAGTGCGGTCAATCTGGGAGATATGATTGTTGTAGAGCAGAAGCACCTCTAGACACTCTAGCTGTTCAAAAATGTACTCATCCAGTTGCCGGATGCGGTTGGAGGACAGGTCCAAGTAACGCAAGTGCTTAACATGAACAAAAGCTTCAGTAGAGATAAAATACAAGCCATTGTGGCTCAGTAAAAGGTTGTGGAGTTTCGGGAGCTTGTATGTGGTCCATTCTGCACGAAGTCTGGTGATGTCATTATAGCTCAGATCAAGCACTGCTGTGTACTTGGGCAGGTCAGATGGAATAGTAGTTAAGTTCATTTTGGAGCAGCTCACAATGTTACTGGCACATATGCATGTTTTGTGGAAATTCACTATTGAGCCATCAGTGCCAGGTATGTGGATAAGAACCAGGAAAGTACAGATAGCCCACTTAATGAACAGTTCCATGGAGGATGGCATAGCTTCCACTCTGTCAAGAGTCAGACCTAGTCTTATGACGATATATGTTTTATTCGACTTCTTTAAACATACAGAAGAAATTAACAGAGTGAGCTGAACAAGTCGCCGGGTATAAGCTGAAAACAGAAAAACAAACAAAACAGATCATGTACTGTTGAAATATAAGTTGGTTTTTACAGTGTGTATTTAAACATTTATGGCACTTCTTTGGAAAAGCGTTTTCTCTTACTCTTGCATACATGCAGACAAACCAGAGATATTTAAACATCTTGCACATGAAGGAGATTCATTTACGTTCACTACCGTTAAAAGCAGATTCATATTCTCAGTGAAACCTTCTGCAAACAACGATCAATAACAAACACTTTGGTGATGAAAGGTGAGATGTTATGGCCTGTAGTGCTCCTAGACAGCAGCGTTGCATTGCACCATTTCCCATATGCACTGGTCCCATCGTTCAACGTGTCTATGTAAAGCAATGTTTTAAAATAAGAACAAAACTAAACCCCGAATTCTACATGTAATCCTACATTACCTCCAGAAGGTTACGATGCATCAAGGTTTGCATGGAAATAAAGCCCAGAGCTGGCGTGTATTTATCCATTGGCCATCACAGTAACGTGCCATGCTTTTCCCATTCAGCAACAAAAGCCAGATGGAGATACAACCTTTTTTTTTGTCCCCCAGTCCTCCAGGACGCAAAAAAAAAATTCCCCGACAACGTTTCGAGCAGGATTTTTATTTATTTATTTATTTTTTATCGCAGTTGTAATGCGCAAATAGTTACCACATTACGTAAATAAAAGACGCGCTCAACACCGGTCTTCTTATAATCCGCGAGACACAAAACGACAGACGTAAATAAATCCATTTCAGATGTCAATTGAGCCTAAGCGTACATGAGATCCGTGAGGCTTGGAGATCCAGTGTGACAGGAGGAGAAATGAGCTGTGTTCGACCCCTGATCAGACGCCACACTGCCTATGTGATGAGCAGCATCTCTTCACGCGCACTGACTTGCCCGGGCGCATGAGCAGTCGCGCGCTTTCGCTCAGCTTTTCTCACACGCAGAAAAACACTCAGCTTGCGCCCCGGATTTCATTCACGTCGCCTGCTGTACAAACCTTTATCTTTTCCTAAAATGATGAAATCCCTTCCAAATCTTACCCACACGCCATTAAATCCTGACAGGAACGTATCCTGTCACGTGCTTATTATTCTGTTAGGAGGTTTGTTACATATTTATATTTAAAAAAAAAAGGATTGGGCATTTATCTATTTAAAAAAAACGCGCTTTACGGAAATCCATTTATTTCAAAATTCATGCAATTCTTAGTGCACTGGGTGTCAAACTTATTTTAGGTAACGGACAACCGTGCACTTACTCCATTGCGTCACAACCAACACATCACCAGATGCTCAAAAACGAGTCCATTTTTTTTTTTTTAGAAGAAGAAGAAGAAGAACAGGGGCATAGAAGCCTTTATTATCGCCACATATACATTACAGCACAGTGGAATTATTTTCTTCACATACCCCAACTGAGTAGGTTGGGGTCAGAGTGCAGGGGCAGCTATGCCAGAGCACCCCAAGGTTCAAGGGCCCAGCAGTGGCAGCTTGGCTGTGCTGGGCCTAGAACCCCGATCTGCTGATCAATAACCCAGAGCTTTAACCAGTTGAGCCACCACTGCAGAAACCGCAGACACACACTACAAATACAGAGAATTAATGGCATGCATATATATATATCTTCATTTATGCATATAGTGAAGAATTACATGCTAGCAAAGTTGTTAATTTGTTTTGCTAGTGGCTTAGTGGTTAGTACATTTGCTTCACACCTCCAGGGTTGGGGGGTTCGATTCCCGCCTCCACCTTGTGTGTGTGGAGTTCGCATGTTCTCCCCGTGCCTCGGGGGTTTCCTCCGGGTACACCGGTTTCCTCCCCGGTCCAAAGAGATGCATGGTAGGTTGACTGGCATCTCTGGAAAATTGTCCGTAGTGTGTGAGTGAATGAGAGTGTGTGTGCCCTGCGATGGGTTGTCATTCTGTCCAGGGTGTATCCTGCCTTGATGCCCGATGACGCCTGAGATAGGCACAGGCTCCCCATGACCTGAGAATACTTCGGATAAGTGGTAGAAAATGAATGAATGAATGAATGAATGAATTTTTTGCTAGTAGCTGAGGCTGAGTTTAAGTTACAGATCGACTTTGCCTGTGGAATACCAGGATTCAAGATAACACTCAATAACACATTTAATGCTTCATCCTGTTTTATTGTGGTGAATCTGTTGCAGGACTCAAAATGATGGAGAATCAAATTTTTTAGCGTTAATTTGTGGCCCATAATAACAACAAAGGATTCAAAATTCAGTTGCAGGACTCTATGTGTGAAGCTACCGTTTTAAAGCGATACACATTCATCCACAATGTATGCTGCATGTACCATTTAGTATGAAGCCTGTTAAAGCTGTCTCCATGGTAGCATACTATAAAAAAATCAGGGCACTCAAGTTTAAAAAAACAAAATTGAACCAAAGGAAAAATGTCTTTGCAAAAATACAATGAGAGAGTAATGTAATAACTATGGCTTACTGCAACATTAGCTTAGCTGTCGATAGGAGGAATAGGATTTGCCTCTTTTGTTTTATGAATGATCTGTCTTCATTATATAAAAGTGTTAGAATGCTCATGAAATAAAATAAAGTAAACAATAAAAGCAGTTAACTATCCCCAGCTATTGGACTGGATTTAAGAGAGGGAGTTCTCATCCCTTCACATTAGACAGGCCCAGCTGGGGAACAGAGAGTAGCTCCCACAGCTTGCTCACATTCACTCTCATGGGGGGTTGTAATTACACCCTGGGAGACAGCGTTATATTAGGCTAAATTCGGCCGTGGGCTTTGTCCAATGTAATCTGCCCTCGTTTCTAAACATTTCAAATGTTTATCATTTATAGCACTCTCATAAATGTCAGAGGCCTAACCATATAATTTATTTCTCTACATTTGTAAAGGTTTTAAACAGTTATTTAAGATCATGTATAAACCAGACGTCTTTCCTGGGGATAGCTCATAGTGAACTCCAATAACTCCAGTTTTGTTTTAAGCTTAATCCTGAAAGAAAAAACAATAATTAAACAAGAGGAATCTGTATGAAGCCTTAAACCGACAGAAAGCCTCAGAAAAACAATACTTTCTCAGAGTTACTATTTCATTAGAATAATTCAATCATTTATAATAGTTGCTAAATAACATACTTCAGATTAATTAATGACTAATAAGCTAGACGTCTATTGGTACTGAAGTTCTGATTTGAGAAAGAAATACAATAATGTGGCTTGTCTCATGCTAATCCTTTTTACGATCGTCAGATAAATTTGGTTTGATGAGAAGAGATCAGTAAGATCCATTAAGTCTCAATTTTTTAGCTCCTAGTGACAGCACTTTTTTAAAAATAATGATTATTAACAAAAAACATAACTCCCTAAACATATCTCTTCTTCATGTATGTATGTAATTTGTGTTAATTGTGAGAGAGACAGTATATCTAATTGACCTGGAGCTGAAAAGGAGTGAAAAGCTATTTACACCTGAGAACTCTTAGGTTGTTTCTAAGGGTTTTTACTTTACACACACACACACACACACACACGCACACACACACACACGCACACACGCACACACACACACACACACACACACACACACACACACACACACACACACACACACACACACACACACACACACACAATTAATTAAAAACTTTAACAGGAAAAAGACCTGGCATTGTATCACACTTAAATACAGATAACTATGAGGCCATTTTGAGGTACGTTTTAATGCAAAGTCAGGTGTCATGGTAGCCATGGTCCACTGTTGGTCATGGTTAAATGGTTATTTGTACTGTATTTTCCTTGAACTTTCAGCGTGTTTGAGATGGTTTTTTACTGCACTTTTCATGTTCAGTTAACTTGAGCGCGTAAATGCAATGCATTTGCATTTTAAATGACTATTGAGCTGTTGGACTTCAGCTCCTATTGTGAATGGGATATTGTTGCCTGGTAACTGTTGTGATCGTCCATGTGCAATGGTTATTGGATAGTTTTGTCTTTGATGCATGATGCAATGTCTGCATGGCTTAAGATGGTTGTGAAAAAAATTATGTCAATGGATGGCCCTCTTTACTTTGGCACAAGGCCTTACGTTCTGTTATTCTTGCCTGTTTTGACACTAGCAAAAACAAGAACCTCAGCTTGCTCTTTTATAATCCCTTCATCTTTTAATCTTAGCTTTCGTTATTCTTAATCTGCTATAAATTCCCATATACTTAATTGAGGCATCATGATGAAATAGATATATTTAGCATCCAGATTGGATTGCATCTATGAGGAGGATGCTTATGTGACTGGAGCTCTTAAAGGCAGCTGTACCAAAAAGAAGATTACAGCAATATGTAATTTGAACAAGGACATAAGGACATGATATAGGGTTTTATGTTAGTTGAGATTCATCCTAAAGTAATCATCATACTAGTGAAAGATCATTTAGAATGACTGTATAGAGGGAAATGTTGGAAATTACCATTTACTGAAAGGAGAAATTACCATTTACTGAGTGTTGGAAATTACCATTTACTGAGTGTCCATTTACTGAAAGGAGATCATGTTTGAGATTAGCATGAACAGCATAATGCTGCGTAATGTGGTGTGTGGTTCAACTAGAAAGCATCTAACACTAAAACACAGCAACAAAAGCAGACTTCATTTAATTCAAATGTGTAAATGTAAGAAAAATTATACTGTATAAATTAATATATGGCATTTCATTTAATGTGAACTCCATGTCACAGTGCACCTGTGTATGTGTTTGTTTTATGTGCACTGAGTGTGCTGAGATGGTTGTATTGCTGTTATATGAGCCTATATCACTGCACCTGTCATAGAGACAACGAGAATAATGCACCCAATGGCTCTTAAAAGCATAAAACAAATGCTGTTATTCATAAAAGAGTTGTGTGTGTGTGTGTATATATATATATATATAAATATATATAAAAGAAAGTGATTCATGGAAACGTAGCACAGCAGGTGGTTTACTTCTGGTGGCACTTCTCGGAATTCTCATTTGATCAGAGGCCACCCTAACAGTCATAACCAACAGATATGCGTGTGTGTGTGTGTGAGTGTGTGTGTGTGTGTGTGTGTGTGTGTGTGTGTGTGTGTGTGTGTGTGTGTGTGTGTGTGTGTTTGTGTGTGTGTGTGATTTGATGCAGCACAAACTTCACCAACTGTGTAGAAACCACCTGCTGATCCATCAAACAAACAGCCAATCAGCTCAACAGGCATTCTCACTAATTACTAAATAAACAAAGGCACAGCAAACAAAATCTGTGCTACCCTAAAACAGGGATACATTTTAGATGCTTTGAGACAGTCTAAAATGCTAGTTCATGCTAATCAACAGCTGCTAGTTTATCGAATGCAAAACAAAATACCGTATATGTATAGCTAATATAATTGGTCTTAGAACATAATCAGCCCTTTGTTTGTGTCCTTTACTACTCAAAGTGCTTAGCAACAGAGGTTGGCTATTCATGCCTGTCATTGCAGTTATTTGTACTAAGCCATGTAAAGGCATGAAATGTCAGTGTCTCATTACTTTCATCATCACCGCAAGTCTCTGAATCCATCCTGTCAGCTGAGTATTAGATGCATTCTGTCATAAACAACAAGCCTACCGCAAGTCATACCGCTGTGCTACCACACATGTAGTTGCTAAAGCTTCTGCTCCTTATCTGCTAATTCCTTATTACATTTTGTTTTCCAGCAATGTTCTTTCCGGCCGAACAGATCCCTCTCAGTCCATTAGCGAGTGCAGATAGGAAACCAGGGACTGTGTCTGCACCACCAGCCAACCAGTCACCCACATCCTGCACTAATAGCTGAAATTGTGTCAAAGGGAACAGAGCATGGCACATGCTCTAATTCTCTGCCTGTGGTTGCAGATAAGAAGTGACATTAAATGTACTCTAGAAATGAAAAATTCAACAATATTTTGAGTATAGTGCTGTGTATTATTAGAGACTCTGCTTCATTTTGATCATGATGATAAGCCTTGTAGCGCATTGGAGTCATGAGATGTGATGAGACTTTCAGTGGTCTCTTGATTGCTCTCTACCAAGATAGCATCTGTTGAAGGAGATCATTAACAATTTGCATCAATGATTTTTGTTTGTAATAGTAATCTAAAAATGAAATTACAGGAAACATTGGTATTTATAGTGATTAAGACCGGGCATCTAATAGACTGGTAGGTGACTGATTAAGATGCTGAACTTCTGATCGAATGGTGCTGCTGCTGCTGGGCTTTAAAGCAAAGTCCTTAACTATCAAGTGCTCAATTGTACAAATAAGATAAATTCAAGTGCCTCTGAATAAAGACAAATAATGTAAAATGTAATGATGATTACAAATAATATCAAACGAATTGATGACATCATCAGTTAACTTCTGGAGATGCTCAGACGGCGTTATGTTAGGAGGCGTTATCTCATTTCACATACACATATAGAAACCTATATATCAGCTTTTATACATGTATAATAATCCGACTACGTCTCGAACTGTTAACATTCCTAGACAATGGTTTTGTAGACTCTTTGGTCATTCTAAAGCTTGCTCATGTTCTGATCCTGATAGACTAACTCAGCCATTAGAAAATGTAATAATAATAATAATTAAAAAACATGTTTATTAAACTTCTAGAAGAGACCATATGCTCCTGTGTTTGTTTGATTTTCCTTTTTGCTCGTAATTTGTCCAGTGTTCATGATGTGTCCTGTTGGATCTGTCATTTCATTGGTCACCAGTGGTCGTCCTTTAAACTATAATACAGCTGAGATCAATAAGAACAGCTCTTCCTGTCTCTCTGGCTGCTACAGCATCTGGCTGCTACAGCTGACTACTGCTTTTCGCTCAGGACATGACATGGCTGACCCAATGCCTGGTCGTAACTCCAGCCTCCATGGTCTCTCTGGGGGAGAGAGCACCTATTCCTCTGATGTGTTACTGGACAATTGTCAGATGTTTATCGTCCCAGAAATATTGGCCGATACTTGTCTCTGTTTTAATAGTAGTGAGCAGCTGTCTCACAGCAATTCTGTTTTGTGAACGAAGAGCCTCGAAAAAGGGCTCGGAACCCTTCTGTTTTATTAATGATAAAGTTTTTTTTCTATCTACTGACGTTCATGTACATAATCAATATCCATTAAGTTTTTTGACCTCAATCAATATTGTTTTGTGGCAATGTGGTAATAATACCTATACTAATGTACCTTGTCACTGGAATTGAGAAGGAAGTTGTGATCCAGTCTTTGTTGTCGATGGTGTTTCTATACTCTCAAACACACACACACACACACACACACACACACACACACACACACACACACACACACACACACACACACACACACACACACACACACACACACAAAACCCTTGGCATTATCCAACTCTGAGTCCCCTGTGTCTTCGTAGCATCATAGCAGGCATTATGTTCCTAGATATTTTGATGGGTATACCCTGGCTGACCCCTGGAGTAGCTGTAGGATGGTTCATGTTCCAGGTAACTTGACTACCCTTAATAAAATTAAATAATGTAACTGAACAAACTCTGTAATTAATCAACAGTGAATCAATGGCTACGAGAGACGTAGTTCTTCAGAATAGGATAATACTGGATATCCTGACTGCAGAGTGCGGAGGAGTCTGCAAGATGCTTAACACCTCATGCTGTTTCTTCATTCCTGATAACTCTCACATCACCAATATCATTCAACATATGAGAGGAGCTATAGTTACTCCACCACTGGCGGATGACTCATGGTTTGTGTAGCTGATTTCTATTTGGGGGATTACTGGATTTTGCATTCCGTTGTACCAGCAACTCAGACTTCTTCTCTGAGTGAACTTGAAATTTTTATCAGTTGTAAAGAGTATTGTTTGAGTTAGCATAGCTTTTTATTACAGCTCAAACCATTCTTATCTGATCTCTCATGCCAACAAGGTGTTTCCACCTGCAGAACTCAATAATTTGTTTTTAACCATGCTGTGTATTCTCTACAGACTGTTTTGTTTCAAAATACCATTTTCCCTCCACATTTATCCCCATTTCTATGTTTGGCATGAATATTAACCTGTATCTACACGATTTTATGCATTGTGCTGCTGCCATATGATTGGCTGATTGAATACACGTGCACAACAGAGCACATTTACAGGTGTTTCTATTAACGTGGTTGGTGCTTGTGTATATCAAAGATAATGAAGCATCAAAATCATCACTGTTGTGTAATTGTTGTGTTCAGTGACTGTGTGCATTCAGGTAAAGTAATATGAGAGCATCATAGGCTAACTTTGTATTTTCAGTTGTAAAATAAAGTGCAATGATTGCCTCTGTTGAAGTAAAGAGGTTTAATGATGAGGAAGCAGCTGCTGGTCGGCAAAGATTTATTAGCATGGTGTGTGTAATGACCACATCACTAATGTCCTGTCACATAGCAGTCATCAGCAAATTGAAGCCCCAGTGACCTCTGCATTCCTGCCAGAAGGCACACACACACACACACACACACACACACACACACACACACACACACACACACACACACACACACACACACACACACACACACACACACACACACACACACACACACACACACACCTTGTCATGACATTAGCCTTTCTGACCTTTATGTCTTCAGCCTTGTTGCTAGTTAGAGCCTTCAGCTAACTATTTTACATGAATGCATCTGATCGACTGTGAAGCCACAATCTAGGATCTGTTTTGCAGTGGAATGTTTAAATACTCTGTTCAGTCATCTGAAATATAAATCAACAACTTGCCCCAGCTGATGACCCCTGCTATAGCATGTGACTCTAAGTTATGACATACATGCTAAGCATATAAAACTGTAATGTACAGTATAAAATAAGTAAATCATTTTTAAACTTAGATGCTGTTTTGGCACTTCCATGGAGGTAGGTGGGTCAGGGCACCATGGTTTATATCAGCTATACTGTATATGTGTTCATCTCCCTAAGTCCTGATTCACTTAACCTCCTTAAAGTTCTAATTTCATATAGTGGTCAATGATAGACATCCATGGCGGCAAGGTTTTTCCTGCCCCATACTTTCTCTATGTACATTTTATATAGAGTAGCATGATTGAACAGACATTTATTGACAGTGTCGCCAGATTGGGCTAGTTTAAAAATACACTCTGGTTGCCAAAATCTTGTTTTCTAGCAAATAATCAGAATTGAATATTCATTCATTCATTCATTTTCTACTGCTTATCCTAACCTCTCGGGTCACGGGGGAGCCTGTGTCTATCTCAGGCGTCATTGGGCATCAAGGCAGGATACACCCTGGACGAAGTGCCAACCCATCGCATGGCACACACACTCTCTCATTCACTCACACACACACACACACACACACACACTACGGACAAATTTTCCAGAGATGCCAATCAACCTACCATGCATGTCTTTGGCCTGGGGGAGGAAACCGGAGTACCCAGAGGAAACCCCTGAGGCACGGGGAGAACATACAAACTCCACACACACAAGGCGGAGGTGGGAATCGAACCCCCAACCCTGGAGGTGTGAAGCGAACGTGCTAACCACTAATCCACCGTGCCCCTCAGAATTGAATATAATACATTATATACAATCATGGGCGTAAATCCCGGGGGGGACGGGGGGGACATGTTCCCCCCCAAACGTGGGTTGTCCCCCCAAAAAAAATATACTCTCTATTGCGAAAAATATATGTGTGTATACCTAAATAATTGTGTAAGTAGAAAAAAAAACGCAAAAAATGCATTTAGAAACAGTTGAGTTCCCCCTCCCCTTGATTAAAATATGACTTATCTAGTTAACGTTAGCTTGTTTACAATAGCTTGTTAACGTTAGCTTGTTTACAATAGCTAGTTAACGTTAGCTTGTTTACAATAGCTTGTTAACGTTAGCTTGTTTACAATAGCTAGTTAACGTTAGCTTGTTTACAATAGCTTGTTAACGTTAGCTTGTTTACAATAGCTAGTTAACGTTAGCTTGTTTACAATAGCTAGTTAACGTTAGCTTGTTTACAATAGCTAGTTAACGTTAGCTTGTTTACAATAGCTAGTTAACGTTAGCTTGTTTACAATAGCTAGTTAACGTTAGCTTGTTTACAATAGCTTGTTACATAGTGCACTGTAACTAACACCCCAAAGCCGTTTCCCACGCAGTGTTTTATTTAGGACGACTTGGCATAATGTTAACTTAACATTAACGGCCACAATTAGCATATTGTTTAGCATATTTACTAAATGAGCACTGTGCTACGTCCGAACTGACCTCACTGTATTTTTTGTATAATCAATTTCTATTCTGTTCTTAAGTGTCTTAATTAATTTTAAATCAAATTTTAAACCTTTTTTAATTACTTGTTTTTATTGTTGTGATTATTTTTTTTTTTATCATAGTTTTACTTTCTTTATGTAAAGCACTTTGAATTACCATTGTGTATGAAATGTGCTACAGTATAAATAAACTTGCCTTGCAGAGACTAGATAAAATGACGGAGAAAAGTAAAATTTGAACCTGCGACAAACTTTGAAAATAACCGTAATGACACGTCTCCATGCTACAATAATAACGATAAAAGCAAAGTTTTTCACTGTGGGGACATACAGTGTCTTTATAAGTACAATTTGACTGTATTATTTGTGTCCCCCCTTCAAAAATTGCTCATGAGAAATTCTATATTTATTGTCCCCCCCTACTGTTAAAGGAAATTTACGCCCATGTATACAATATATACATTATATACATATATATACATTATATACATATTACACAATAAATAGTGTGTCTATGATGTCTAGAACTAGAACAATCAGAATCTGGTAAAGACGAAGGGAGGAAAAGCGGGATTATCCAGTGGATAATACCCACACCTCAAAAATACTTGTGAAATAGTTCTCATCCCATGAAAAGGTGAACTTCTCGTTTCTTGAATGTAATTTTTTCCCCATAGTTTTTCTGTGGCTTTGGATATTTAATTTTTTTTAATTTTTTTTGTTTGTTTTTTCTGTAAGATGTTAGTACTGAGTAATGATAGTTCATTGAACACAGTTGAAATTATATCTAAATCTACCAAAAGCAAGCTGCTAGACTACACTGAATGACTGTATGTTGTCTAGTCTCAACTGTTACTGTAAATATTTTTAAAAAATGTCTGCGATTGGCTGGCAGTTAGACAGAATGCTCATCTGACCCCTTTTAGAAAGTACAGACAATTATGTTTACCTGAATAAGAGGCCATGGATGTCTGTGCAATTGTCTGGATTGAGTGGCACAATGATAATTTAAGCTAAATTAATCACGCTTCACTTATCTTCTTAATTACAAAATGCAGGTCAAGGCAGCTGATCTCTAGCCTGAAGTCATCCATGTTTTCAGAAATTTCAGCTGTTTTCCTAACAATTTCATTCAAACTTTTCTGCCTCTGAGTTCATGACTCTCCGAAACAGGTTATACTTTAAAGTTTTGCTCCTTTAGACCCACTGCTGACAATGATAGATTAATAGGTGAACAAAAATATGACTGAGAGAGTGCAGAAGTGTCTGAAAGAGGAATTGGTTAGTAGAAATAATGACCTTGTGGTAGGTCCAACTGAGGAAGAACATAAGAATCTCATACAATATTTAAGCGAGACCATGGCTCTTAGGCTTTCTTCTGGGAACGTAATGGTGGCCTGCAGCATCACTGTTAGAAATGATGTTTAACTGAAACTTACAGACAATGCATTATTGCGCATCACAAATGATAGTCCGATTAATATTCCCACTACAAGTGAATCGTGCTAAAATACAATGTATACCCTAATACTTTCAAATTAAGAGGCATTATGCTTTGGTTAAATGTTTTAATTGTTGCAATTACATCTGTTTTTCCTGATTTATGTTATGCTAATAAAATGTTGTCTTATTTATTTATTCTTTCATATTTTTGCATCTTCACCCTAATTTGCTTGTCAATTTCCACCCATCATCCAGCTCTAACCTATTACAGCTACCAAGCAGGAGGTGTAAAGGCTAATAAATGTGTCCTCCAAAGTTCCATATTTCCCAAATGATGCTCATGCTAGAGTATGCCACAAGATGCCATGTAAATAACAAACTATGGATAAAGCTGTCCTCTTTCTCTTCGTGAGATCCCAGAAGCAATCTTGATCTCTTGGCCATGGTTGGGTCAAACTTGTGATTTCCCAACAATAGAGTGAACACTTTTCTGTTGTGCCATTTGGGAAGATTATTGTTTTTTTTTTAAATTATATATCTTAATGATCAAATCCATCTAAAAATCAACCTCCCTCATTATGTAGCCTATATGTGTACAGTAGATGTGCAGTTACTTAAAGTACGCGTCAAACATTGAGACTTTTATAGATTAGTTATTACTATTGGGTTCTGTTACCATGTTTGTGAACCAAATACTAAAACACGAACTCTGCCCCTTTCAAATCCTATTGACTTCTTTTAAAACCTAATATCATGACTATTATTTTCACATATATTAAAACATGTATGCCTCAGAGCTTGAGGCCCAATTGTGGCGCACGTTTTGGCCCATTGGCTAATTTTGCCCCATTTTCCAAAATGTAACAGTTAATCCTAATGTCCTCATTGCACAGAAATATGTGTTTTTGTTTTATTCAGTGCAGATTGGTTGAAGTTGCATACAAACTTTTGCAGAAGACTGACTTGGCCTTCTGATTGGTGCAGATTGAATAATAATAAAACCTATGACTGGCCAGAATTTTCTGTTCTTGTTCTTGTAGTGGTTTATAATCCACAAAATTACAAAAAAATAAAACTACTGCTATAATTTTATCATTGAATGGTTCATATCTGTGGTTTAGTTAAATCTATACCCCACATTTTAATTGCAAAGTATTATCCAAATATGTAAGCCACAGAAGACAATGAGCAGACCAGCTCACTGTCTCTCCATGCATGCTGATTAGGAGGGTGTGTCTGGAGTTTCGACACAGGATGGGTTTGGGTCAAATAGCAATTTGGTATAAAGAAATGATTCAATAAGGATGTGGGTTTTAATTTAATGTATGCACAGTACCCAACTTCCCACTCATGGAAAAAATCTAATGCAGAACAGAAAGGTAAATGAACAAGGTTTACGAAAGAGTCCCCGCCCCCCCCTAAAATAATTAAATAATTAATACTTGGAATATTATATGGCACTTTCTGTACTATATCATTTAGCGCCTCTAATATATGCAATTATTCATAAAATTAGACAAAGTAGTCAGAAAGGCATGAACATTTTATTTTATTTATTTTTTATTTAATTTCTGCTTTTAGGCACTTACTCAGTGAATAATTTTGTATTTTTTATTTTTTTTTATTCTTTTAATATAGCTCTTCAGTTCCATGTGTTCTATGAATGATGTATCATAATACATATCGTTCATCATACAGATTGAAATATTGTGTTATAATATAAAAATATTGTGTTATAATATAATGTTATAATTGTGTTATTCCATCCTTGGAAAAATTTATTTAAAATGATAGTTTCCAGGAAATAAAACACAAAAAAAGACAATCAGGTAATGCCAAAAACTAGACATAAATAATGAATACCCTTGATTAAACGGGACATTGCAGAAATATGACTCATTAGCCTACTCCCATTCTTTACAATAATGTTGTGAATGTGGCAAAAAGTGACAAAAGTGAAAGTGACATACGGCTAAGTACGGTGAACCATACTCAGAATTCGTTCTCTTCATTTGACCCATGCAAAGTGCACACACACACCCTGAACACACACCCGGAGCAGTGGGCAGCCATTTATGCTGCGGCACCCGGGGAGCAATTGGGGGTTTGGTGCCTTGCTCAAGTGCACCTCAGTCGTGGCCAGCCCGAGACTCGAACCCACAACCTTAGGATTACGAGTCAGGCTCTCTAACCATTAGGCCACGACTGATGTCACTATATATTGTTCAGATAAAACTATTCAGTGCTTCTTGCTATATATGTGTAATTCCAAACACCAAAAACTAACAGCAATATGAAGAAAATGACAGAACTATAAGACTCTTAAGACAGTGTGTCCCCAGTTCACACTGTTTAAAAAGTTCACAAGATTAAAAAGTATTTGCAAAAGAGTACTCTCAGAGCTCAAGACAAGGGCACAGTCTGTTCCTAACCCACTAACAGAGCTTACATAATAAGGACACAGACTGCATGTAGGGAAAGGTTTCAGCTGGGATAGTTCACTGAATTTTTAGGCTGGCCTTTTGCGAGTTTAGCATTTTTGTATATAGAATGCATACCCGAGCAGAGAAGAGTAGGAGTATAAAGGCAAGAGGAGGAGAAGGAGTGTACTTCCCCTGTTCTAAAGAAATTAAACTGATTTGTTGTTTGGTATTATGGAAAGACGAGAGTAACTGCAGTAATCATGCACTCAGACCTTGCAGTGAGCTTTAAAGGATTTACTGGCATCCTCTGCACTATAAGCTGTCTCCATTAATCTGAGATACCATGCTGGAGATACCATGCTGGGTATTCTGAACAGTAAGTTTATTGTAATAAACACAGAGAGGCCTTTCATTTTCCACCTGGCTCTTGTTTCACACTTGCTGGTAGGAATGTTCCAGAGTACCAGAGAAAAATGCTAATATGATATACGCCTAAAACAACAGTGCTGTTTAAAATTAATTTCCTGTTTGGAATGAATAAGTACTTTACTGTAGGCAGTGTGCTTCTGATTTTGTCAGGGTATTGTTTTTTGCTATAAAAATATGTTTAAAGTGTGCCAAGTGTGAAATATGTGTGATATAAATAACATTAAATGACACTATTTCATAACAGAACTTCAACTTTATAATACAAGCTTTATAGCTATATGGGTATATATATACTGTAAGTGTGTGTGTGTGTGTGTGTGTGTGTGTGTGTGTGTGTGTGTGTGTGTGTGTGTGTGTGTGTGTGTGTGTGTGTGTGTGTGTGTGTGTTTTCACCATCAACATACCAGCGTCCTCTGCATTATGCAGCAAGTGTCAAACCAGGAACACATGAAATATCACACACTAATCTTGTACCTTCCTTCATAATTAATGGGCCTTTAGCTCTGGATTCTGGAGTTATTTCCATCTCTCATGTGTAAGGGCATATAATGACCAGCCAGCTTCCAACAGTGCTTTTTGACATTAAAATAAATTATATGTTTAGATATTATTTTTGCGAATATTATTTTATTCTATAATTTAAAGCTATAATGTTCCATAGTATAACAGCAGAGGTTACCATGTCATGGTCTATCAGAAAGAGTTAGGAGTCTATTTCTATTTGTTGAGGCCAATCAGATGCTTTTTCAGTCCTTTGTCATTTCAAGACTGGACTGCTGCAACTCATTCCTGGCAGGTCTGACTCTCTGACCTCTGCAAATGATCCATAATGCAGCTGCATGACTTATTTACAACCTTCTCAAGTTCTCCCACATCACCCCATTGCTCTGCTCCCTCCACTGGCTTCCTGTAGCTGCCTGCATCAGATTAACGCAAATTCTTCCCTAAAGCACTACTCAGTGCTACAGTGCGGGGTGTGAGTAGTGCTTTAGGGAAGAATTTGCGTTAATCTCTCTCAGTGTACAAGGAACCTATGCATCAAGGCTCTTCATTGTTCCTAGGTGGAATAAACCGCCTCTAGATGTCAGGAGTACTGAGACTCTGGCAATCTTAAACTAGACAGAACTTGTTAATGTATAGGGAATTTTTTTTGCATAATAATAAATACATTTTAATAAAATGAAATCCCCAAAGAAATAAAATAAGATGCACAAATAATATAAATAAAAATTAATTTGTTCTATTACACAAAATAAATTATTCTGTCTTCCGAATGTTTTTGTGAACTATTTTTTGTATTCCTGAGGCATTAAAAAAAGTGTGCATTTCATTTCACATTTATTTGTGTTTCATTTTCAAGAAACCTGTAATATTTGCAAACAACTATTTGCCTCCATATAAGTACATTAACAGAAAGAAATATTTCATTGATCACCATCAATATGAAATGAAAGCAAAACAACCGAGAGTTTTTTACAGGGTTTTTGCTGAACATTTTCTAACATTATACAGACAAATAATAATTTATAAATAGATTTTATTGTGAAATCACACTCGACATGACTAGCATTTGTCAGTGATATGACCAAAAGTGATATCCTTCACAGAATACTGATATACAGAATACTGATATAACGGATAACAGGGTTGTACACTGTGAGAGTTGAACATTTTAATTGATATTCATTAATTCAGATTCAAGTATATGCATAAAATCCTGGCACATGGACAGTGGGAGTGAATCAGAGAAACTAAAGGAAATCTACACAAGCTTGGGGAGAACAAAACTCAGATAATGCTTATTGCAGATAATGTTTGCAGCAATTTACACTCAGATTGTGAACACAGGATGCAAGACTACCTACTGTTCGACCAGAGGTAAATGTCTTTTGTGTATGTTTACACGATTGCTGTCTTTAGCCACTCTGACTCAAATTGAATTAGACCTTCTTATTATGACTCATCATGGCTCATAGATGTAATTTACAGGCAATCAATCCATACCCAATTGACATTAATGAAGAATGTGATGCTAAAGGGCTGTTAAGAACCAGCAAGTCTCCCTTTCCACCACACATCTCACCTCCCATGTCATTTAGGACAAATATTCACAAGATTCACATGTCTGAAAAGTAATCACACATTTCGAAAGTAATCACATAGCTGCTGTTGCTTCCTCTCTTCCTCACCCTTCTGTGTGATATAAGACATTCTTACACTAATAATTAAGTTAGTCTAAATTATTGATGTGGACACTGGAGCATGACGTCTACATACATGTTCATTAATATTGATTTTGTGCATCTACTCTATGTTTTCTACTGCAGGAGTTCTGCTATGAGAACATTACTGAGGATGCTGATGTTTGGCAGTAAGGCCCAAGAGAGTACGACTTGAGGCCAAGCGCATGATTCATTCTCATAACGGCTTGTCTTCTGAGCCAGTGGGTTTCAGAATAAAAGTCGTACATTCACATCACCACGTGTGTGTGTTATTATTGTACTCCTCCTGTACAACATAAAATGCCACCAGATTAAAATTAATGTAGAAAATACAATTGAACTCAGTATTTAAAAATAGATCTGGGCTCCTGGTGGTTTAAGATCCCACGCTCTCATTGCTGTGGCCCAGGTACAATTCCCATGCAAGGGTGCTAACCCAGCCACAGAAGAGTTAACTCCCAGTGCCAGTCCCAAGCCCAAATAAAATGGGAGGGTTGTGTCAGGAAGAGCATCTGGTGTAAAACCTATTCCAAACCTAATATGTGGATAACATGATCCGCTGCGGTGACTTCCAACAGGGAACAACCGGAAGAAGAAAAAAGATTTAGTAATAGGTCTAAAAAAGGTAATCAAACACAGCAGCAAAAACGTTTCTATAGTGGTGATGGAAAACTGTAACAATTACACCGAAATCATCAAATTTCATGTCTTCTCACACAACAAAATGCACACAACACTGTTTGATAATGTTCATTAATGGGAGAGAAGAACTCTAGAGCAAATTCCAGTGGGTGTCAGTAAACCATAAAATAGAAACTGGTAAAGTGCTTCAGTGATATTAAATATTAAATGCCCAGTCATATGTACTTTAAGGATTCACTGTTGCTTTTAACTATAAAATTATAAACATTTTCTTTAAAATAATTAACAAAGATGTATAGAGTAATTACAAGTCTTACATAAAAAGTAATTGTCTAATTGGAGCCTTATAAAAACTAATAATGACTGTGTTCCTGACAATGTTCATGTTATGGTTGAACTCTTTTCAACCATTGAACTCTTCAGGTTAATCCTGAATCTTGATCACCAAAATATTAATATTGTGTAATGTTAACGAGTTTTGTAAACCAGGATTTTGCAAATTAACTCAAACACATGGCTCCATACCTAAACAGAGAGTCCGACACCGTGTTACACACAACAGAAGAAAAAATTATCAAACTAAATAAACGAAATAAGAAAAGACCATTTGAATAGAACTACAATCAGACAGGAAGCTAGTTACAGCAAGATCTTACTATGAATAATTAAATGCTATACAAAAGACAAGAGCATGCAGATAGTAGCTGCATGCAGCAAAGGGCTTTATTTTTTTGGATAGTTAAGAGCTCTTATTTTTCTTGGATTCATTGTGTTCCCCCAAGGGACAAACAATGTTCTAGATGTATTTGGGGAGAACAGAGAGCTATTTCTATCTCTGTTTCTTCCTCCTTCTTTGATAAATAATTTTTAAATTAATCCTTCACTGTGATTTTAGAAAACATGTGTTACCTCTGGTGTTGGGTGCTACATGACTTATTTAGCGCCACTGATACATGCCTTTTTTAATGGTCTTTTCATGTGTCAGGAAATCATGAAACCATGAAATGACATGCACTTCAGGGGAGTCTCTTTGTACTGTAGCTGCTCTGTATCATATCTTACTGGAAGGATAAACGATAAATAAAAGCAGGCATGTGGTCCTGCAGGGTGAATAATGAACTGTTGTAGTAACTGGTACACTTTATATTTACATATCATGAAATGTAATGCTTGATAAATACATTACAAATAATCCAAAGATAACTATAAGCTCTTGTTTATCTGTGCAGGAAAATTAAATTTAATGAAAATTCAGTTCTTCTGTATGATTGTTTGCCATCCAGATGGGACAGGCAAGGTTTTATAAAGGCAAGTACGTCCTTACAGATGGCAGAATAAAGAGAGATTAAATCTTAAAAAAAAAGAAAAGAAAAGCATCGTAATTTTGATTAAGAGTCCAATGGAGTAAATGGATAGGGTTTTATACTTAGCACTTGTATGAACGTGTTTGTAGTTCAAACATCAAAATTTAATGTTGGTATAAAAATTTGAAATTCTGCTTGCAGGAAGTTGCATTGGTCCTTGCCCTGTGTGTTTACTCCAGAACAGCTTTGTTATGGAACTTATGAAATATTCGAGGCCTTTCAAAGCATGTCAGTGGCCTTGACTCTTCATGAAACATGAGTAAAGGTAACCTTCACCCTCCATCGTCTTCCAGATTTATGCTTCAGGTCAGGATACAATGATTAACTGTTTTCCAGTTATACTGATCCATGCTACTGACAAGCTTTAATATTGTGTTCTATGTTTTTGCATGTATTCATAATGCTACCTTAAAATCCCTTTCTACATTACATTAGTCTATTGTTTATTATGATTATTATTACTGAGTCATTTTCTGATATCTGCATAATGTGCTTAGGGCTGTGGAGTTTGAGTCACTGCAGGCTAGAGGGCATGCAGGAGACTTTCCTCACCTGGTCATTAGTTACAATGACAGCGGACTGTGGAAGGCCATGTGAACTCTATTGTCTCTTGCTTGCTGCTGTGCAACGTTGGATCTCAAGTGGCTTTATCTTTCTTATTCAAGGACACAGAAGCAGGAAGGACTGAAGAATGCTGGGAAAAGATACCTGACCCACAGATACCAAATACCCAATATATATGTATGCGTGTGTGTGTGTGTGTGTGTGTGTGTGTGTGTGTGTGTGTGTGTGTGTGTGTGTGTGTGTGTGTGTGTGTGTGTGTGTGTGTGTATATGTGTGTGTGTGTGTGTGTGTGTGTGTGTGTGTGTGTGTGTGTGTGTGTGTGTGTGTGTGTGTGTGTGTGTGCCACTTACTCTAAACAGAAGCAGGCTTCATTTTTATCTTGAGCATGTAAAATGAACTTGGTTCTAACTCTTTCTCTCTTTAGGCTCTGGCTTGATTTCTGGTTTTGCTTGCTCCGCCATTTGTTTCATTAAAACATAGCCAGTAGGTATCCATGAATAGTGGATGGCGCCCTCTAGGAGAAATATGTCCCTATAATGTTCACTGAACGTTAGTTACATATGGGATCATTGATTTTCTATATTTTTTAATTGTATGTAAAAGGTTAGATTTTATTTATCTGTGAATGATTCAGTGTAGTTATTGCAACGGGTGGGGTGGGGGGTGTTCCTTTGGGGAGGGGGGGGCTCAATATACATTCTAATAAAATCGAATGTATATCACAATATATCAAAATAATCAGAATAAGATGAATGAAGAGTCTTCTCTGTAAATTCATGTATTTCAGGGGTGTCCAAATTTTGTTTATCAAAGTATACAGTATTATATTAGAGTTTAACTTAAATAATGTATAAAACATAAGGTGTTAAGGTGAAGATTTGCAGCTTTAATTTAATGGCATCTGCATCCAACCTGAGTGAACACTGAAGAAATTACAGGACATTCTGTTTTTTTAATTCATTGTAGGGGCAAATGATAATTGGTCAAAATATTATGATCATACAGTAAATGACATTGTTATTATTTACACTGCATTATTTACAGACTTGTTATTATCATTTACATTTATAGGCCACATGTAACATGAAGCAGAGCGGTTTTATCTGAGTCAGATGGTGGAATAACACAGGGTAGGGTTTTGTTGAGGTTTCTATCTACAGTACATTTCTGAGTCAAGAAGTGTCATTGCCATTCAGAAGTGTCCACGCCAGGAACACTGGACTCAAGGTTGCTCGTTTTGATTTTTTCTCAGCATTAATTATACTGAATACGATCAGTGTTGGACATATTTTTTTTCTTTGGACTTGTAACATCAGGCCTGTGTCATTTACCCCAGTACAAAACAATAATTTTTTATTGTTGGTAGGTTTTTGGGCACCACATTACTGACCCAGAAATAATAGGTCGAAACTGTTATTGTGTTATTACTGCCTATATTTGTTCTCACCTTGTTATTTTACCACTGTACAGCTGATTATTATCCAAAAACAGCTGGTCCCGAAGTGTTTTTTTCCTCAGCAATTTCCCTTTTAATATTTTGTTGATTTATTTAGTACAGAATATTTTTTATACATTTGTTATATTTAAGTCTAATGCTGTAAAATGTCTGCAGAATAACGTCCTGTTGTCACTTACAACATAGCAGCTTTAAGTCACTCCTTGTCTTTTATTCTCTGCTCTCTAAAGGCTTACCTGTGTTGAAAAGTTTAAAAGAAGTGCTTTACTTTTAACTAGTTTCAAAAGCTCAGACTGTGGAGATTTCTTGCAAAAATGCTAAAATATTAAACACATCTTCACAACAAACTTCACTGTATCAGGAGCTACTATATGTGGATTGTCCACCTTTTAAGTACTATTTACTTTAGAAACTATAACACATTAGAATGAGCACATTAATTTAAACCTGTGATTTGATACAATTATTGTCTGGGCCGTTCTTATAGAAAATTAATAAATACCTTCCTCCCGAACAGAATCAAGCCTTTAACAGGGATGTGGGATAATCGTTTATTAAATGTTGAGTGAACATTGCTGTAGAAGATAGTAAGGGAAGGATTTACTGTTATTGTTTTGTTTTAGAGCATTGGATTGTATCTGTTTAAAATAAAGCATTAGATGAGAGAAAACTTGGTGCTTAGTTAAAAACAATCAACTAACATGCTTATTGTCTGCCCTAGGTTTTGTTGACTCTGCTGCAGAAGCTGTAAGTGGGTCAGAGACTTGATCCACAGCTGTTCTTACTTCTACCCGAGAAAGTGTTCAGCATCAGCAACAGAAACCCTTTGGCCTTTCCACTTATAAGCCAGATTGTGACTATGCTTTAAGAGACACTCATCTTATGCTTTAAGAAACACTCATCTTGTCATCACCATTGAAATGCATCTTGCTACTTGCAGACTACTTGCAATTTTCTTCTGCATAAGATACATCATTAGACCCATAGTAATGATCTCAGATCTTCAGACCAGTTGAAGAATGATCTTATTCTTATTATCTTATTCATTCTAATAGAAAATATGATGCTTGCTGTAGTCTGGAGTTTTACAGATATAGTGCAATTTCAAATATTCTATTGGCTTTTAGGATTAGGATTAGGATTAGGAACAGGGGCATAGAAGCCTTTATTATGGCCACATACTCATTACAGCACAGTGGAATTCTTTTCTTCACATACCTCAACTGAGGAGGTTGGGGTCAGAGTGCAAAGTGCATTTTCAATAATATAGTACTTATTATTAAAGCCTAATCACACACTATTCTACCCTGATGCAGCACTAAACTAGCTAAAAGTGTATTAGCATATTTTAATTATATTAGTAGTACATGAAGTTTGAATGCTGTTTATGTGCTTCGGGGTGTCCTTCTGTACTCCTATTTCCTCCATCAGTTCAAAGACATGCACTGTAGGCTGATTGGTATCTCTAAATTGTCTGTAGTGTGCGGATGAGTGTTTAAATGTGTGTGTTTGTGTTTGTGTATGTGTGTATGATTGTGTGATGGTGCCCCTTGCACCTTCTCCAGGGTGTCCACCACCATGTGCACCAGGCCCTGGGTAAAGAATCCAGGTTCCCCACAACCCTGTGCTGGAAAAGTGGTAAAGAATTTGTATGGCTGTATTAATGGATGTACTGAAAATGTTCACATATGCATGTTGTAAAATTCCTAATAACCGGTTCCTAATAACCACAAAGCACAGTCACAGGACCATGGAGCTTGTGATCTCAGGAGAATTGTTCTCTTCTTTAGCACCCTGGTGTGACAGTGCCCCCATCTGGTGGATTAGGATATCAAGTAAAACTGAAAGATGAAGAAAGAAGAAAGTGTTGACTTAGTAAAGACCGAACCAGACCAGACCCAGACAATTTTATACCCAGAGTTAAAGCCATATTGTTTTGATAAATGTTACTGTTATGAATCAAACTCTCAGTGCATTTTCAGCAGAATGACTGTGTGTAGTATTTGCATGCAATTACCTGGAAATGAATTAGACCAACTTGAAGCAAACAGAACCAGTTTGAAATGGACAAAAATTGTTATTGGAGCAACATCCCATCACTGTGTGCTTCTGATGTACAGGGATCGTGCAGGATGAGTCATGATCTTCTGATGGTGTGTGTGTGTGTGTGTGTGTGTGTGTGTGTGTGTGTGTGTGTGTGTGTGTGTGTGTGTGTGTGTGAGAGAGAGAGAGAGAGAGAGAGAGAGAGAGAGAGAGAGAGAGAGAGAGAGAGAGAGAGAGAGAGCGTGTGTGCTTATTTTGGGATGCTCTTGCTACATTTATAGTTGCGTATAAGTGGCTGTTGTGCAGGGAGACGGATGAACGGTTATTTCTCAGAGGCAGCTCTGAGTCTATGGGCTCCCAGGTTGTCATGGAGACCATTGTATTTTGTCTCTGCCATGATTGGCGCTGCTGGGGTGAGCAAGTGCGTGCTATTTCTGTCTTTATTCAACACCTTCAGTTCATGCGAGCACACACACAGACACACACGGACACACACACACGGACACACACACACACACACACACACACACACACCCACACACAATCTAATTCTCTCAATCTCTCTTTTTAATCTCACTTACACACAAATGGAGTGGTGTGTGTGTTCATGTTGAAATCCTTGTGTAATATGTCATATTTTTCTGTCTTTTTTGTCCTCTTCACCATGCATTCTTAGGAATGTTAGTCACTCCACGCACTTGCAAGGGCCTGTGCATGAATCTACAGATAAACCTTTGGTGTATAAGTTTTATCATGATGTCCTTGCTGCCCATGACCGAGGAGGATTAGCTGTAATGAAGTTCCCCCGAAAAAGGCGAGCAGCCATGAGGAAGAGGGTGAAGATGTAGCGTTACCAGATGATCCACTTTTCACACCCTCTGGGTGATAAGTGCAGCATTACTCTGCAACATCACTCTAAACCAATGCCTAATGAGTAGTGTCACACATTCTGACTTATACATGAAGACAGCTCAAGATTCTGTCAACCTTTAAATAAGACAAAGTTCTTTTTGTTTCTCTAATTAACATTTGTTTTCATTCATTACCAGCTTCTTTGTTTTTATTCAACGTTTTGATTTGGTTTATTTTTGTGATGGTAATAAAGTAGAACAGCACTCTGTTATTGTGACTGCAGGTTTTTTTTCTGACAGACGTTTCCTCAATTAAAGCACCGCTTTATATATGAATAATACTTTATACACTAACACTACCTTAAAATGATTCTGGATAATGTGATTGTATAATATGACCTGCAACGATTACAAAGATGTCTTTGTTCATTTCTGGGTCAAACTACTCATAGCTTTACAACAGCTCTTTGTTTACTGGCATAATAATAGATGTGTTTTTGCCTATTTTAACACAGTTCATATGTAGATGTCTTACTGGCTTTTCAGTTGGACCAGTTTTCTATTGACAGATACCAACATTTGATCAGTAAGTTAATTACAGATTTGAATGTAATCTGAGAGAATCTTGTGGAAGAGTGTACAGGGACAAATAATATTAAATGATTGAATGATAGTATGTGTGGCAATACATATGTTGTGTGTACAGTATATATAGTTTTTTTCCTCAAACATATTTTGTTTTTCTATTTATATTAGTATTATATATCTGTGTTCAAATTGTAGTTCATTTTGTCACACATTCCTAACCACCTTCCATGTTGATGTTTTGTCCATGCTGAGATCTTTATTATTGTGTGATTATATCAATTACTTAATTCTTCCAGCAACTCAGTTCAGATTTATTTCCAACTCATGTTTTTTTTTTTTTTGCCCCATTCTGAGCAAACATATGTGTGTAAACATATTTTTGTGTGTGAAAATCTCACATCAGCAGTATATAAGGGGATAAGGAGAGAGAGAGAGAGAGAGAGAGAGAGAGAGAGAGAGAGAGAGAGAGAGACAGAGAGACAGACAGACAGACAGACAGACATACAGACAGACAGACAGACAGATGTGTGCAAGCTGCCCTGTAAATGAGTGATGTACTGTAGTGATATCCAATGCAGAGTGTATTCACACTGACCAGCACAAAGCTATTACTGAAGATGAATAAATAAAAATGGTCTCCTCCTGTGCAATGGTATTTAGAGCCTTTTTTTTTTTAGAGCCAGGTGACAAGATTTCTATATACATTTATGCATTTATCATTCTTTTATATGAGAATTGAGGTTAACAGCTTCCATTGCCCTGTATGTATTGTCATATTGTCATTAAGCGCTATGAAGAAAACCTATTTATTTCCATAATGTTTCCCACCTGTATAAGGAATGTTGACATTATTGTGTTTATGTACAATTGTGACTGAGGATGGAAGGGGCACTAGGACCCTGTAAGTGCCTCGCGCCTGCCTGCCTGCCTGCCTGCATCCCTCTCCTCTACACACTGATCTGCAATTACCCTGTGTGTGTGTGTGTGTGTGTGTGTGTGTGTGTGTGTGTGTAGGAGAGAGAGAGAGAGAGAGAGAGAGAGAGAGAGAGAGAGAGAGAGAGAGAGAGCACATGTTTATGCGTGGATGTGTGTGTGTATGATACAGGGGATGTGTGCTAGTGTGTGTGCTAAAGGCAGATTTCTAAGCAGAGAATATTTCTTCAGCATCTCTTTGCACACATCGACTCAAGCAGCATCCTGACCACCTGGACCGTTTGCGTGCTTGGAGCACATCTTAGCGGAGGAAACATCTCGCCGATCGGCAGAATGGAATGGTGTGTGTGTGTGTGGGTGTGTGTGGGTGTGTGGGTGGGTTGTGTGTATAGGTGGGTGAAGAGAGGGTAGCAATGAGATGAAAGGTCCAGGTGTGGAGAGGTGTCTTGTGCCTCTCTCTCTCTCTCTTTCTCCCTCTGCTCTTTCCATCCCCTTTTCACACTCTCATTTTCTCTGTACCTCTGCTTGCGCAACACCAGCATCAGGAGCGTGTAAGGAGAACCTCTCTTTTGGACCTGCACTCCATAGCAACCTCCTGAAAGCTGGGGTATGTTCCCAATCCTGTCTCTCGCATCAGCTCTGCTGCCTCCGTTTCCAGCCACATGGGCCGAATCTGCACTCATCTGAACTCACCTGGTCTCCAGTGCTCCTCTTGTGAAGACAAGGTAGTTTGGACCGCTCCAGCATTCTTTTGCATCACTTTCCCCTGCTACAAGCTTTAATTAACCATCTTAACTATGCAAACTATGTTAACATTTCCACAGAAAGAAACAGATATGTCTGAAATAGATTAAAATTAGGCAAGTCATGATATGTGTACCCGGTGCTAGATTCTATACAAGCAAACGCAGTGTTTGTACTACAGAAGTCAGACATTAAATGCCATGAATTTGGGACTTTGCTGGGATATTTAATGTGTTTGGTGCAATGAATTCAGGTCTCATATTATAATGTTCAATGAAGACCAAAACTGTTAGGCTGTACAAAAACATTTCTGTAAACCAATAAGCACATCACATCTCTTGGGGGAGGGGTGGCTAAGGAAAACAAAAAGGCTAAAGAAGTCAAAAACCAGGGTTGGTTTTAGTCATGTGCATTTAATATATTTCTCAGCTGGCAGGTGGGGGTGTTTTTTTTTTTTTTTTGGGTTCGTTGCAGCTTCCAAGTTTAAAACACAAGCTTTATTTTGCAGATTTGAAGAAGTATTTTCAGGTTTTGCAAGTGCATTTAGAACATTTTTAAACACATTTAATTCCTTCATCTCTCAGTGATCTTTGTGTTCACTTTCCTGCTACACAGCAAATGCAAATTGTTTAGGCAATATCAGTAAATATAAATATTACAACAATTCTGTGATGATTGACATACTGATTAATATTTATTTGATGACTCCAAACCGTCTGTAAAATAAGAATAGTACTAATTTCCTGAAGCCAGTTTAATGGACAGTGTTTATGACATCTGTAAAGAGACTGAGAACAAAATTTTATGTTTTAGCCTAGTTGAGGACATCTGACCTGAGGGACTCCACAAATGTCTGCCAGTTATTTAATAACTATCTGTGAATTCATTCAACAACTTTTTTTTCATTTTCTTGTTTTCTTGTTCAGTTTACTACTTCATGACGCTACTAAACCTCAGGACTAAGGTAAAAAGAGGTTAACATGGTTGAGGTCAACGCTGCATGTTGCTGTCAGTGAAGAACACACAGTTAAAAATAAACTTAATCAACTTTTTAGAAATGTTGAATAGTGAGTATTGTGAGCTTGTCTTTGAAAGTCACTGTGCAGTAAATCGGGATGTAATAGGTTATTGGCCATCTTTTTAAACTCAAAGTGGGTCAAGATGGCAGTCATACTGTGTAGAGCTGTTGCTATTAACCTATGTTTGATTTTTTTCAAATAGTGTTGAACATAACCACAGACACTGCTTCACTTTCCTGCAAATGCTGCCCCACTTTACTGGAAACATTTGACATTTTGTATTTTCTAATAATAAACATGAAGAGGGAAGCTGAATTATCATTTTGCCATTTATATGTTGATCAACTTTATTTGCAAATCAGTTGCCCTCCTACAAAAAAATAGAGTATATACAGATGAGCTCACAATGAGTGAAAAGGAATATTGATGTGTTTTTAATTCACTTATTGCAGTCGGGAACTGATTGTGGAAAAGTTTTTAAATTTGCAGTAAAATATGCAGTTCTAAAGCTGTAGCATTTACCCCAGCCTTGTAAGACAGGCTTTTAGAATTTTGTCATAGATGTGGCCAAGAACTGCCTACATTCATAGAGACAGGGAATTTGGCTGACCTGAGGGATACCCAATCACATATCTTTTAACATAGCCTGTTTACTTACTACCAGCTGCTTCAGATAGAGCTCTTTAACAACTTTTTGTCTTGTCTTGCACTGTTTACACCAGGTTGCACAGTTGCACATTATGTGGCTAGGACTACTTACTAAGTCCTAGCCCTGTCTTTGTTTTATGTAGCACCTTGATCCTGGAGAAACATTGTCTCATTTCACTGTGTACTGCAACAGCTATATATGGTTGAAATGACAATAAAAAGCTTCTTGACTCTTGACTTGAAAAGTTTGCTGGAAACCAGGCCATTGACTAGCACATACATAGAAGTATGGAGAGTTGATCTGATTTAACAGCAACATAGTTTTGTTATGTGCTTTCCTGTAGTTGTTGGCATTCCTTTTGATTGAAGCAAGACAAAAAGTTTGGAATTATTTTCAAGATGAGACCGCATTGCGAATGAGGAAACAAATTGTGTATCAGGAAATCTAATTGAACACTTTTCTCTCATTCTTTAGGTAAAGTACATCCAACTAGAAGATACTGGACACTGAGTAGGATGGAGTCTATGGCAACATGGAGGCAGACTCAAAACGATGCTTGAAAATGAGGTAACCAGGTGTACCAAGGCAAATCTATGGCATTGTTCAAACTTGAAGCTAAATATCAAGCTTACTCCCTCATCATGCCATTATACTAATAACACAGACTCTGCTAAGCCCTCTACTTGGGCTTGTCTCAGGTAAAGGAGGATGGGTGAATGTCCCTTGAATGTAATTTTTGACCAAACTTCTCATCCCATCCTCACATGGATCCTTCTGCCTCCCTCCACATGTCGAGGAACATCACAAGCCATGGTCAGCTCAATAGTGGCTGGGCCAATGGCTCAGGAGTGTCTCTAACCAACGATGGAACTCTCTTCCACATGCTGGCCCTCTGCACCATGGTCTTGATGGACATCCTGGCTGTGGTAGGCAACCTGACCATAATGGCAGTCATTGCCAGGGCACCACGCCTGCACAAGTTCATCTTTGTCTTCCACCTGTGTCTGGTGGACCTTTTGGCTGCTCTAGTGTTAATGCCTCTGGGGATGTTGACAGGACAGGCGTTCTTTAATGAAACTGTGTGTCAAGCATATTTGTGCTTGAGTGTTGGCCTTATCAGTGCCACCATCCTCACCATCTCTGCTATCAATGTAGAGCGGTACTACTACATTGTGCACCCAATGCGCTATGAGGTTAAAATGACCATTGGTCTGGTAGTTTCTGTTCTGGTCGGCATATGGATCAAAGCAACACTCATGGCTGCCCTTCCCTTGCTGGGATGGACACTGCAGAGGGAGGAAGAAGTGCAGTCCAACCTTGTGTTGGAACCTAGATGCTGCTCTTTGCATTCAATGAATAGGGGGCCCCATCGCTTGGTTTTTATGCTCCTTTTTGCACTCATATACTTCCTCTGCCCGGTATTTATCATTCTTGTAGTTTACTGTAACATGTTCAAGGTAGCCAGAGTAGCGGCTATGCAACCAGGTCCCGTGCCTACATGGGTGGAGACCCCACGGCCTCGTTCAGACTCCTTAAGCAGTCATTCCAGCACAGCAGCAAGCCTCGCAACAACTCGCAACACACCGCAGAGGACGTTTGGTGGTGGAAAAGCGGCAGTTGTACTGGTAGCTGTTGGGGGTCAGTTCCTAGGCTGCTGGCTCCCCTATTTCTCTTTTCACCTCTACTCGGCCATTGTCGCCTCTTCTCCTGCCTCGCTGGCTCAAATAGAAGATGTAGTCACTTGGATAGGTTACTTCTGCTTCACCTCCAATCCCATTTTCTACGGCTGTCTGAACAGGCAAATCCGTGAGGAGTTGGCGAGAAACGTGGCATGGGTCTTTAAGTGGGGACGGCCACGTGATGAGGAAGAGCAGTTGCCCAGCAGAGAAGCTTCTATCGAAGAGAACTTCCTCCAGTTCCTCCAGGGCACTGGTTGTAACCTGGGGCCAAGGAACTCACAAAGCATCTCCGTACCCCAGAAGGATGATGAGGACACCCTCTCTGCTCAATGCAGGCCTTCGGTGGACTTCCACATCCCTGGACAGATCATGGAAGAGACATCAGATTTCATTGATCAGCAGCAGCTGAATGATCTTAATATAACAGGCAACTGTTTCAAAACAATGTCTGAGCTGCAGGGTTAATATTTACAGTATATTTATGGAATATATGTCTTTTATTGATAGAATGATTGTTGTGCGTTCTTTTTGATAACCTGCCTGATGCTTTGTATTTGGAGATAAGGCTAAACGTTTAATTTTTAGGATTCACTTTTATGGAACACATCCTAGTAGAACTCATATACAACAGTTGCCCTACATGGGATTGACAAGAAAGAATCTCATCACTGCAACTATTTACTAATCCTTTATTTTTTTCAGTCCACAATTATGAGATTATGAGAGGTTGCCTGTTACAGGAACAAGCCATTGCTTAATTAGGCCTACTACTTGGCATCAGGAGTGTGAATTGACCTACATGAATATCAAAGGTCGCTTGATTTGTCTGTTAAATTGTAATGCGGGTTTACAGTTTCTACATGTATGCACATGTGTAAAATTATGGTGTCCTAGAAAGTTCCAGGTACTGAAATTTATGCAACTATGGCATAAATGCAACATGATCAAATGGAGGAAGATACTGCATTTAGAGTTCAGGTTTTTGGCTATATAAAAAGAAAGGCACATTTTTGTAACTTGATAAAAAAAAAAAAAAAAACAAGCATTACCCTAGACGTCACACACTTGTGACAAGACAAGCACAGTATCTGCCGGGCTTTGAGCATTATCAAGCACCCGATTATCTCAATAGTGCAAACATCAGATAACTGGGCCAAATTGCTGGGAACATGGGTCACTGTAAATGTGCTCCAAGATCTTATTTAGCTTTATAAAAACAGGCCTGTCAAAAAGTCAAATACTTTTGCCTTTCAACTTTTTTTAGACATTTTCTCACATCGGAAACAAGTTACAGTTCTTAATGATCAAAGGAAGCCATTTTTGTTTAAACATAGCAGTCAGGTACAATATGTCAGACTGGTTAGCTTCTCACTTTAAGGAGCTCTGTGCTCTGAAGAAAAACAGATCACATGAGTATTTGACTTGTGATGTGTGCAGCCATCAGCTTTGGAAAAAAAAAATCCTTCTATTGAAGAGTAAAATGCCAATGGTCTTATAAGGTGAGCAGTATTGTAGCTTGGGTTTATTAGAGAGGTGAGGGTTCTTTTAATTTTTGAATAGACACTGCCAATGTCCTGTTATTTGAGGCTAAACCCAATTCTGAGCCCTGCAGTACAGAACTGTTTAATTAAGAGTATCAACTTGTTGTGGCTACAGTACACAATAAAGGCAATACTTACACAAGTTGATCAGTTCTTATGCCCTCCATTACTACAAAGCCTGATGAGACCATGTTCCCCTTATGAATCTTTATTCCTAAGTTTTCTTTCTTTCTTTCTTTCTTTCTTTCTTTCTTTCTTTCTTTCTTTCTTTCTTTCTTTCTTTCTTTCTTTCTTTCTTTCTTTCTTTCTTTCTTTTCTTACTACAGAATTATCGGTATTTTAAGTCCAAAATTTTATGGTGCTTTAACCCAATACATGTTGGGCAGGGGTTCCCAAACTAGGGCTCTTGACCCCAAATCGATTCATATTAATCTGGTATTCAATGCCAAATAAACAATCTTTCTACACTGTTAACATATAATTTGTACAGCACTGTGATTGAATAATAGAAAAATAAATGTTATGAAAGCTTTTGTATGTTTAGATGCTTACATTACACATACATATGTTACTGACATAATTGTTCTAATATCACACAAGGCCTCTTTAATCACAGAATAGTCTATTGGGACAGAAAATTGATTATATGCATTTGGAGTCGTTTGCCCAAAAAGTTTGAGAGCTCCTGCTATAAGGTCAAACAAAGTATTTATGACAAGGATAGAAAATTATGGGCCCTGCTGTTATCGAAAGATAATCCATGATGAAGTGGTATGTTTAACTATAACAGCATGTCCTGAAGTGTTTTATTTCCCTTATGCCACCGCGACTTGCCAAAGATCACAATTTTTAAATTATGAACCAATGACACATCATGTTTTTAACATTTTTTTATTTATATTTATTGTTGTGGAATGTCTGCAAGATAAATGAGATAAATTAGTTTCTTACATCATATCAGCTATAAACATCATTTCTTCACCAGCCTTATTTTTTCACTGTCTTTTAAAGTCAATGTGACAAAAGACAAATGTTTTAGAGAAATCAGATAAAACGGTGCTGGTGAACGACACCTGAAACTCCTTCCGTGCTAAACATTTAACAGAAAACTGCAACATGTTAACACGTATACGTTTCTGTATGTTATGTAGTAATGCATTTGAATTACAGCTGACTCAGTCATCCAAGCTATCCTGTCCCAGAAATTTAATCAACAAATTTGACCAGCCAGTTAAGATGTATTGTATTTTATGTCACTTTTTGTAACAATCATTATTGAATTTGACATCATTCTTGATTTATGTGTTATTCTATCAATACTGAAGTTTTACAGATTGTTTGAAAAAGAAGGAATGGACTGTTTTTACTAATTACAGATACTTATGTATGAATACAGTAAAAAGTTTATTATTATTATTATTATTATTATTAGTAGTAGTAGTAGTAGTAGTAGTAGTAGTAGTAGTAGTCTACTAGTAGTCACCTTTGCTAAATGGTCAATGCTTAGTGAACTTCACAAGATCACAAGCAGAGGTCAGATCATTTAAACCATGTGCCTTTTATTTAATTCAGTTCACTGAAATTTTATTTATATAATACTTAGAACAACACTTTTAAAAACTCTCTGACAATATGAGGAAACTAGACTCAAAAAGGAACCCATGCTCATTCGGGTGACACCAGAGAGTGTGAGTAGAATTAACATCCATTCTACAACTGTATTTAGTCAGGTGGAGAATACAAATATAAATATCAGTCTCATTTTTGAATACATTAAAGATTTAACATAAATACCTTTCTTGCCAAAGCCATCACATGTTCATTGACGGCCACCTGAGTGCAAGAATGTCTGTTTAATCATGTTCAAATTCAGTGAATTTATATGTTTGAAATGTTCATTCCAAGAGAAACTAATACAGTAGCCATGTTTTCTACCCATACAACATTTTATCTTGCACTTTTTTTAGTTACACCAACCTACGAGGCTTTCTATTATTCTGTAAAACATCTATCAAGGCCAAATGATGTCTTTATTTTAAGAGGTCTACGCAGTCAACATGATTATAATTATTCTTATACTGACCAAAATAGGAAATATAGATCAAATTATGATATCCATAGAAGCTTATTGCAGCTTAAATCTAACCACACAGGAGTATACATTTAATAAATTTAAAAAAATTAATAATTATTATAAAAGTTATGGCTAGGATGAGAATGAAGATGAAGGTTAGCACAGGAGGAGGGGGTAAGTACAAGCACAATGTTTGCAGACCTTCACTTATTATCCACCCACCTCCACCATACCGCTCAGATTTTTGTGCTTTGATGTTTGGGTGGTGAGGAGGTAAGAGGGAGGCCCCTAGTGGTGAAGTTCAAACACTCTGACCTTTCACTTGAGACAAGGGATGAAGGTGTTCTGTGAGCTTTGTGAGTCATTTTCAGCATGGTTTATACGGTTATGTGGACCTGGTTCGACAACATCTAGAAAGATCACGAAAGAACACTAATTCTTTCACAACAGTCAGTCTTTTAGGTCTTTTTAATATAATCATTTATATTCTATAAATATATTCTAGAAAAATATTTATCTGTATATACTATAAATATTCTTTATATTTTTTATTCTGGGGCATTATTGACTCAAGTGCTTAAGATCAGGGTTCAAGCCCCAGCAACCTCAACCTGCCACCGCTGGGCTCCTGAGCAAGGCCTTCAACCATCTTTGCTACAGGGCCACTGCATCATAGCTGACCTTGTGCTCTGACCCAAACCTCCAAAGTTAGCATATGTGAAGAAAGAATTTCACTCTGCTAAAAAATATATGTATAAAGCCAATATATAATGGCTTCTTCTTCTTTATTGGGAATTGGGTTAATGTCACTATTGCATATTTCAATCATTATGAACATATGCTTTCTGTTTAATTGCTTGAGAAAACACAAGCATGCTACACGACAGGCATTTGTAAATGATGATGAAGACTGTGACGACAATTTCCTTTACGATACTAATTTTTTTTTAAAAATAATGAATTAAGATGAGAATAAAAAGAACAAATATATAATGTAAAAATATATAAAAGCATGAACTTCATGAATATAAAAAAAATGAAAAATCCATCTCTATATGTAGCACTGCTATGGCACTTTTATACGTTTTATGTATGCACTTTTTATATATTTTATGTTTTATTGTTCTAATTATTTTTTTTTACTAGCTCACTGGTGTAATTACAAATTTAAAGAGCCTTATGAATTGCCTTTAACAGTTTAAGTTCAGATGAAGTACAACCTTTTTCCTTTTGTTACCGACTATGAGAAAGCAATTTTAATATGACCAGGACCATCATTTGTAGAATTTTAATTTGATTCTTCAGAATATATGAGCGGGCCAGACACATGCAGCCTGGACTGAACTGCACAGGATTTATTTGCAAGTGCGGAGGAACTTGGTGTTTCCATGGTAACTTATCCGCTGCCACATTGCTCTGTAGGCTGAATGTAGTGAGCATTAAAAGCAGACCACTTCTTCATCCATTTATCACACATGATGGAGGAACACAATGAAGAACAGGCCAGTGTTTGTATCAGGTCTTTTTTTATTTTGTACAGCCTTTCCTAATACAGAAGGGAAAATCTATATAAACCATGGTATTGTTTTTATTTGTTTAGGAAGAGTAAAAGTACTATGTTGACTACACTCATCTTTTTTTTCTTGGATTTGCAGTAGCTACGTCAAGTGAGGCCACTAGTATAACCTGACACACATGGAGCATTCTGTAGGTTACACTTATATGATAACAACACACACATACTGTATAAGTGTGTATAAGTATATAAGACAGATCTATATCTATCTATCTATCTATCTATCTATCTATCTATCTATCTATCTATCTATCTATCTATCTATCTATCTATCTATCTATTGATAGAGAGAGAGAGAGAGAGAGAGAGAGAGAGAGAGAGAGAGAGAGAGAGAGAGAGAGAGAGAGAGAGAATACTTTAACATCACATTAGTTACAGGTAAATACTGTACCTCTCAGCTTTAGGGACTTGTTTTGAGTTTCTCTAGATGTATCTCCAGGGTGTGTTCCCATCTCACCCCCAGTGTTCCTAGGGTCCACATATCCACTGTGACCCTGGAGTGAGGTTTCTCTGGATACCTTAAAAACTACCAATTCTTTAGATTTTTTAAAAGTAAAATATAAACATTTAATTCATTCATTTATTCTTTCTTTCTTTCTTTCTTTCTTTCTTTCTTTCTTTCTTTCATATATCAATTTATTTATTCATTCATCTCGAGTAACTTTATCCTGCTCAGGGTACTGTGAATCCACCGGTCACTCATACAGTAGGAGACTTAGCCTATCCAATATTGATATGTTTTGGTTAGTAAAAAGAAACTAGACAACCAGAAGAAGCCCAGACACTCATGAAACAAATACAGTATGAGACACTCTAGGGACCCTAAAGCTGAGAGATAAACATCAAGATTAACCTTTATCAAACTATTATATGCTCATAGTATTAATGTGCTTACCATCTAAGCTATCTATGTTTGTCATGTTTCACTTTACAAACAGGGGATGCAAGAGAGACACAAGTAGCCTAGGGTACATATTACTTCATGATGATACATCTATACATCTTTTTTTTTACAAGGCAAAAGAGGTACATCTATATAACACATACTGTGCACCCTAATCAAGATATTATTTGGTGTATTTCATTCTATTCTCTCATAATTACTAAGTATGTGGAAATTGGAAACAATGTGAATTAAATGTGTTTTGAATATTGTCATTTTAGAAAAATAAAACTTAATCTAGTTTTGCTTTGACTGCTTAGAACATGTCACCCAAATGATGAGCTAAGAAATCAGCTTTAACTTGGACCCTAGTAACTTTTTTCAGTAAATCTATAGAAATGTTTAAAAAGAAATTTAAATGTGAAATTATTTGAATGATTTGTATTTTGGTGTATAAATTCATGTCATTCCAAACTTAGCTTATTTATTATTATATGTATTACTGTTTGTCTGAGCATGTGAATTTGTGTCTGAATTTGTGTCTTGAATGTTCATGGACTGAAGGTAAGATTCACCATAACCCTGAAGAAGATAAAAAAAAAAAAGTTTACCGGAAATGAATGAATGAATGAATGAATGAATGAATGAATGAATGAATGAATGAATGAATGAATGAATGAATGAATGAATGAATGTGAATCTCTACAGTAGAGGGTGCAAATACACCAATTGCTCCCTCCTATGCCCAATATCATCACCAAGCACACAGTTCTGCTCCAGTTCTGCCAGTATGTGGACGTATTCAAACTCGTTTTATTTATAACATCTAAATATTTCGACATTTTGTCTGTTTGTGAAATATAGATAAGCGAATAGATGACGCCTGGTTGCTCTCATAGTGACTACATTTCCCAGCATGCATGTTCACCAGCCCCCTCTCTCGTGCAGAGCTGCATTTTTCCCCAGTCACCACGGATGAAGACTGAGCGCGCGCTTCAGCTTTTTACAACCTTTCCACCAACTTTGAGGAATTTCATAGTTGCTGCATTTTGTTTTTCGGCGAGTTGTTTTTAAAGAATACATTTTCAAGGATATTCTCATCCTGTGTTTATACTACAGCTCTTTACCGACGAGGTTTTATTTGGTAATCAGTGGTCACTTTTTTTTTGGTCAAAGAAACCTCCAGCTTTCTTTATCAGTGAAACACATGCAGTGTTTGGTCTTGCATAGAATTTCAACAAACCACTTTTTTGGAAGAGTTTGTTGTTTAAAACAAGTCGTTTTTTATTTCGCTGGATGGTAATTCGTGTCTTTCTCATGTGAGAATCTGTAGCGCCAACCAACGCCTTTGCTGTGTGAACCGTATGGTGTGAAGCACAAACACCAGCAGACAAATACAGCTCGGTGCGCCATCACTTTTTTTTTGGTCTAGCGTCGTTTCGGTTGTTTGTTGTTCAAAACAACAAACGGATTATATGTGAAGATGGGTTGCACCCTAAGCGCCGAGGATAAAGCCGCGATAGAGAGGAGCAAAATAATCGATAGGAACCTGCGGGAGGACGGAGAGAAAGCGTCCAGAGAAGTCAAACTGCTGCTGCTGGGTAAGCGTGTGCGTTTGGGCACAGTGAACACACCATTGATTCTCTTTTTTAACATGTACACGCGCGTCAGTAAATAATTGTTGCATGCACATAACATCTATGTGGATCTGGCTATCAGTTAGAAATAAAACGAGATCATTGGTCATTTGCGTGAGCGAACTATTGCAACATAATCTGGTCTTTGGGAGGTTTTGGGGTTTCAAAACACATCCATTCTTCTATTCAAACAAATAAGACAATTTGCAGAAGTATATTATACTCTGCATTTCTGGATGTTTAAATCTTATTGGCTTTTTTATGTATGTATGTATGTGTGTGTATATATATATATATATATATATATATATATATATATATATATATATATATATATATATATATATATATATATAAACCAGGAAGGAAAACATTAGATGCTTCTCTTGTTTCCCGGCTGAATGTAAGAGCAGTATATTGTTTCCCATGGTGTTGATTACAATGTAAACGAAGCTCATGGTTTATCAGGCAACTAGTGACTGAGACCCTTTCATTTTAATGGGATTTAGAGGTCTAGGATAATGAGTTTTTGGACCAGCCTGTGATTTTACCCCTTTTTTTCTTTTTTTTTTTAAATGTATTAAATTTTTTTCTATGTTTTTTATTTTTACTCGTTACATCTCGTTACATCTTCCTCATCATGTTTACATTGCACAGGTGATGCACACAATCTATTTTTTTTATGTCCCAGATGCCCAAAGTCAATATTACTTGTGAACAGTACTTTAATTGCCATGTAATGAACAAAAGTGTTACTGGTGATTTAATGGACCTTATGGACTTCTGAGATATTTAACTGTAAAGATCTTGCATTCTTGGGCTGTCTGTAAGTAAGAGAAAAGCTCAGCTAAAATGATACTCATGTTTGTTTAGTGAGACTTTACAATTCTATTATGATAGGAGTGAATATTACGACACAAATGTGAGTTTCATTTGTCCACTAATGATTTAATGTTTAATATTTTTATTTGACTTTAAAACAAGTTGAACCAAACTGAAGACTGACACTGAAAATTACACTGAAGACATACACTGAAAAAACAGTGTGTGAGGGAATGAACCATGCTCTTCCTTTTCATGTCACCCATGTGTATTTGTTTGTATGTCCTCAAATGAATAACACATGGATAGAAGTAGCCTGCTAAACCCCAAATTATAATAAAGGCCTATTTTGTAGGTCACCCTTCTTCTTCATAGGCCGTTATTTGAAAAACCACAAAAGCGCTATTTGGGTTAGCTTGGCTAAGTGTAAAGCTGAGAAGAAGGAAGACGAATCCGTTCTCTTAAAACAGAGCCAAAATGCTGTGAAAGCATCTAGTGTTCATATGAGACGCCTGTATATGAGAAGCATAAAGATTCTGATGTGTTTCTTGTGGTGTTTCTCGACCGTTTCGTCTGGGGACCTGCAGCACCACACTAAACACTGCAAGAAGTCTCTGAGGATTATTACTCAGATAGAATTTATTCAGACTTTGTTCCTCACATTTAGATTATGTAGATTAAATTCATAATTTAGACCAAATATAAGTGGTAGAAAAATGAAACATTGATTAACTAATCCATCAGGCAAGTGCAATCTCCAGGGTCTTACATTTTGGTTAACTAGAAACATAATTGGCCAAAACATTCCTGCATTGGGTTCAACTAGTAGTAAATACGCATGAATATAATGTAAGGGAAATTAATGTGTATATAAATTCCTTTGGAGATCTGTGTACAACTATTCTCTCCTGATAAAATGTCATGTTCATGACCACAACAGCTTTGAGCTATGAGGTGTGGTGTTCTCTCTGTGCATTAGGTGTAATATATTATTTGATTGAATACTGCATTTTCTTGTGCCTATACCCTGTGAGGTGACTGTGTCTCATATGCTGCACATTGTTTTGCTCAGTTTCATTTGAGTTTCCACATACATGCATTTATCTGAGTCTGAAAGGTTTGCCCATCATCAGTGCAAGCTAATAAATCCAGCAAAAATCATTTTCCATCGACCAGCTTCCCGGCTGATGCAGCAGTTGTTCCGAGTTAGACAAGTACCATATCTTGCCCTCTCTTCTCTGTACATTTTCTCATTAACGGATTATCATGTCTGGTAGCTAAAGAGTTAAGGCTCTGGAGTTACAGCCCCAGTACTGCTATGCTGTCACTGTTGGGCCCATGAGTGAGGCCCTTAATTCTCTCTGCTCCAGGGTGCTGTATCAAGGCTGGCCTTGTGCTCTGACCCCTTGTGCTATAAATGTGACAGGTAGGCAGAAGGCTTTCTTCTGTGTTGCTTTTCATGCAAAATGCATTTATTTATGATTACTAGACTTCCACAATGTACAGATTTCTTCACCAGGCTTTAAAAGTTCTTAAAATTCCACAGCTCCAAATTCCTACCTGATTTAAAAACAGGACACTGTGGGCTTTTCTTTCCAAATCCTTGTGCTCTTGTCTAAACTGTGAAGCTTACTGGAGCATGGAAGAGCGCTCGGTTTATACTCTGAATGCATGAAGTGGGGTGAGCTATTCAGCGAGCCCAATTTTGCACAGGCTGTTTAGCCCAGTATGCAGTGCGTAAAATAAAAGCCTCCCCCAAAAGCACAAACATTTATCCTGGGAAATGGAGGTTTAGCTGGACGAAGATCAGTTCTGTCGTGGGTAATGTGAAGGCTTTGGATTTGGGAGGCATCCCAATAGCACAGTAATTCTTTATTTAGCTCTGGTGTGTTGTTTGAACACTGTTAACACTTGCTAATCTCTACTAACAACAGCAGTGATGTTTGTGCAAACTAAATGGATCGCAGCCTATGGTTTTTTTTGTTTTTTTTTCGTTTGTTTGTTTGTTTTTTCTTTAGACTGCATCCGTTAATACAACTTTTGGGGATTGTTTCTCTCTTTTGTGCACCACACAGCTCTCCTGACATCAGCAGTTTCTGGTGTGCTGCTGCTCCGCAATCACTACTGGACTGGAGTTAATTCACATTTCTGAGTTTGTGTTTCTTTGTGTAGCTACATCCAGCTTTTAGAAAAAAAACCAAGGAGCCGAAATTTGCATTTTTAAGAGGTTGTACCTACATGTTATTGTAGCAGAATTTCTTCATCTTAAATCCAAACCTTTGTCCTTATCTTGACTAAAATCTGAGGAGGTTTTGCACAAACCAGTCACAAGGTAGTTTTAAAGCATGACATCTTCATCCTCGGCTATCATAATGCAGATTTAGCTCACTCAGCCCACATAGCTTTTATTCCTAAATGTGCATGCTTGAACAAAGTCTCGGCAACAATGAGAGTGAACACAGACTAGAAAGTTTAATCTTCTCTGATAACTTGCATGTTTGCACATGTGTAAATTCACCTACACTAAAACTACATCCACACACAGATGTGAGTATATTTGAGCATTTATGAAAGATGCTCATGTGGTTAAGGCTCTGGGGTGAAGTGCACGGTTCAAGCTGACACTGTTAGGTGTTTGAGCTGGGCCTTTAACCCTCACATCCTGACCTCAAAGTTCCTTTTTTTTGGTATGGGATAGACTTCACCATGAAGAACATCATGTTATTTATCAATAAACAGTAAATGGTAAACGTTGGCAAATTAGTCTTGTGTTAGTGGAATAAAACTGTCAAATCAAACAAAATCTAATTTTATTTGTCACATACATACAGAGTACAACATGAAGTGAAATGCTTTTAACGTCTGTCCGGTATTCAAGCATACATAAAAGCACACTATTAGCATATATAACTGTTTGGAATCTGCTGTTTATGTTAACGTATAAATGAATATTGTGCCCTGTTTCTTCCTTATACATTGTGCAGCTGGAGCAGTGGTGGCTCATGTGGTTAAGGCTCTGGGGTGAGGATCACGGTTCGAGCTGACACTGTTGGGCCCTTGAGCTGGGCCCTTAACCCTAAAACCCTAAAAAGCTGGAGGTATTGTCCCGGTTTTACTCCAACCTCGTCGTTTAATATTGAGGTTTAAATCGCCTTGTTTTGGTTACGTTTTCTTATCACCTTGTTTTGTCTAAGGCATGTGATACGTCTGCCATAAACACCTGCATTAAACAGCAACAAAAAAGCATACAGGAAAAGTCTCATGATACTGCTTTCCCACAGAAGACTGTTCAGATTTAACAGCAGTAATGAGATTTCTGTCTACTGCTGTGGCTGATGGGATGTTATTGCACTTTCAGGGATGCAGGCTTAAGGCTGTGGTAGACTGCATCGAATAATGCTGCACTGTAATAAGCCTCGGTGAAATCCTCAGCTGATCTTTATTATAGCAGGAGCCTGAACCACAATACAAATGCCACCACTGCTCAGCATGTAATTACAGGAGATATGCTGCGCTTCACACGCCCATGTGAACCGGTTTCAGATGCTTACAGAAATTGATGTGCAGTGACCACTGTGCTCGTTTACAGTAAGGCAACTGCGATGTCTTCCAGCTGTGCTGTGAGCAGGAATGATCTGTCTGTCACTTAGAGATAGATAGATGAAGATCTGAACTCATCTTTTTCGTTTTGGTTTTGTTGGACAGTAAAATCTCAGTGTTGGATCATGATTATGGTTCTATTTCTCACACAATCAGAGATAATCCTTTACATACACTGACAGAAAAGGCTCAATGAATTTGCTTCGTTCGAATGCATACGTCGGTTTCACGTGACTGAACAGACATTGACTTGACAATGTGGCTTGTTTTTGTTTCATCACATAGTTTCATCACAAAGCCTTGAACAAAATCAAACGCTGAGAATCAAACCAACACTGGTGTTTTACAACAGATTCATTTCCAATGTGTTACTCTACCTGCATTATTATACATGGTTTGCACTCATCTAAGTATATTTTTCTCATATTATGTTTTATTCGTAGTCTTCATTTTCATTATTGATTCTGTTTTATGACTCAGGCAGCCAAAAAGCATTTCACTACACGTCATACTGTGTATAGCTGTATCCTCGTGAGATTTCAGTGTAATTGTTTCCGTTTGTGATGCGTGAATTCATCAGAATTCGATCTAGTAATTAGAAATTCGATCTAGTAATTAGAAACGTAATTTATTATTATTATTATTATTATTATTTTTAAAATCAGAATGATCGTGTTTTCCTACCTGCTACCTGCTTTACACGTTCAGAACATCTGCAAGACAAGAGTCTTCATCACCACCTTTATTCCCCTTTCAATTCTTGGGTTAGCATGTAATCTTTGCTGAGTGACAGTTTATGTTAATTAGAAGTATTCACTTGTGTGCTGAACATGTAGCACTTTTTTTAATCACATACAGTTTCTGTATATACTTAGTCACTGAATAAGGATTGCAAAGGTAGCGCTCATAGTATTGTGCATAGAATTATTGCAATATATTATCAGTTAGATCAGTTGATCACCTGACCTACTGTTCTCTTTTCACTGCACCACAGCTACACTCAGTAATTAACTGGCACAGAGGCAGGACCGAAACTCAAAGCTCTGCAAGGCAGTGGTCTTGAGGTCTGCAGTTTTAAGCAACTATTGACACTCCTACTAGAAGCATGATGAACGCTGCTTTAGATGCGGTCTCTGCCTTGATACAATGCTATTGGCAAGAGATTTGTTTCTCCTCACATCTGGAATGGTGTTCCTGCTCCCTAGGTGTATGACCAGCCACAGTACTGTACATCTCAATCCTATCCTGGGAAGTGTCTATATAACACACACAGCTCCTATTTCTGGCATGTGATGCCCTGATGTGGTTCTTTTCCATGACTTATGGCAAAAATGTCGGCAAAGCGCCTTATGTTTTGGGTTAAACTCTAGGGGCTACATGTAATTTCACAATGAAGTAGTGATGGAAAACTTTTGCAGTGTAATAAACTAGTCATTGTGGTTACAGCTCAGTAGAATTCAAATTTTCCTTAGTGTAGAAAACACATTGACTGGGGTATTTCCCTTCATTTCCAGCTGGTTTGATTTTTACAAAAAAAAAAAATTTGATTTCACATTCTGCATTGATGCACAGATCATTTCAATGCAGTTCAATATACAATAATAATAATAAATACCAATACAAAATATTTTTATATTTCATTCGCGTTATAAAATAACGTTGGATAGTGAGTTTAAACTTTATTTCAAATCCTAATCTGGATAGATGCCCAGATTGTGCAATGTGAAGGTTTTTTTTTTTTTTTTGTAATACTCCTAGATCCGTTTTCCTTCCAGTCACAGCTTTTACAGAGCTGTGTTGTAATTTCAGCTGTCTCAATTCTGTGTGTTAATTTATGCTTTTGTTGTACATTTTGTGTGTGGAGTTTGCATGTTCTCTCCATGCTTCAGAGGTTTGAACTGATTGGCATCTCTGAATTGTCCATACTGTGCGAATGGGTGTGTGATTGTGTCTCATTTCCCCTGGGATAAGCTCAAGGCTGGGGAGGGATGGATGGGCTTTTAACAGGAAACCCAGAGATATGTCACTTTGTCATGTGCATGACAATCATGGCTGATGAGGTGCAAAGCTGGGAAGGTTATGTAATAAACATACACACAGATAGCCTTTTCTATAGAAGCTCAGCTTAAGAATTTCACCTCAATACTAAAATGTGCAGAGAGAGAGAAAAAGAGGAAACGATAAAAGTCCTCCAAGCATTGCTCCATCTTGCCTGAAGGACAGTTTAACAAAAGTGATCGCTACCCTAAAAATAATTGTGTTCTGCAAATAATGGTGATAAGTATAATGTCATAGGACTTGAATACTCAGACTGATGCAATAAACAGAAGTCTGTTATGTTCACGGGTAATTCTGTCAATTTAACCTTTTATATCAGGATTATTTTGAAAGCATATCTAGATTTTTTTCTTGGCAGGTGTTGTATTTTAATTTTTTTCCTGATTTACTCTTTTTGACTATTTAAGCAACAGTAAACGTCTTGCAGTTGCACAGCGGTTTTATAGACGTGGGTCAATCAGCTTTATTTTGTTTGGTTTGAAGTGTTTATGAAAAAATACTTTTTATCAGGGGAAGAACAGAAGATTTTGCTGGTTTATTTTTTAACACTCTGTACTCATAGCATCTAATAACATTAAGATTATATTAAATACAGTAAATCAGTAATATATAATACGCATAATCTGTCATTCGTACACATCTACGTAGTGGAAAAAATGTAGCTACTATTGTCTGTAAGAGTAAAAAAGAATATTGAAAGGCTGAGAATTGTGATTTCCGTTCTAAGCCGAAATATAGATTTCTGTTTCATCAACAATCATGCAGTAGTTTAGTCTAGCAATACCAATATTTTTTTTCTCCTTTAATTAATCTTATTGGTCTGTTTTTTGTCTTTATTACATTGTGAAGTATGTGGCAGTGCGTAAGCTTTAGCTCACTGTATGAGTTGTTGTATGTGTTTAACAGAAAAAGTGAATAACTAGAATGCAGCAATTATTTTGAAAGTGCATGTTTAGTGACGACTTTTTTTTTTTTTTGACACCCGTTTTTTTCCCTCTCCTCTCGTTACTGGTGCTTTACTGTGTCAGTATCTGGTCATGTAGCTGGTCATCTTAAACTGTAGGCTACTCATGTTTCAAATACCCTTAAAATCCCTGTGAGCCATTGATGATATTAGTGATATGACACATATGTCATGATACTTGAAATGTAAATGATACACACTATGCATCACAATGTAAAGGCAACCAGCAAAACAACAGTTTTGCCATTTAAAAAAAGAAAACAGGCATTAATGATGCTGTTAATGCACCATGACAATTAAACGCAAAATAAAACATAAGAGAACAAAATCTATGCAAATATATGCTCTGCTGTAGTCAGTCAACAAAGTGTTAAGTAATTGTTTTGTTTTGTTTTGAATTAAAATGTTGATGCTGATAAAGTAACGTGCTGTTAAACTGTACTCTAAATGGCCCCGTTATTTGCCAGCGGATGTTCAGTTTACACATCGATAATGATAGTTCCACAAATAACCACAGCATGAAGCTGCACATGCCTCACAGGCCTACAGAATGCCAGGACCCTACTCCAAAGCCCCCACGCATCACCAATATGCTAAAAGCTTGTTTGTCAAATCTGTCCCTTCTTGATGGTTTTTAGAGTGAGTCATTAGACCTGGTTTCTAAAAAGCATCGCACTATCTCTGTCATATCCTCAGGAACTGCAGGGTTAAGGATCCAAACATCAGAGGAACCTTTCATGTGCCTGGCATTTAATCTTGGTGAATGGCAATCATCACCTAAAATAGTTCTCCTGCTCATGCTGGGCTTGTGATGTTGTGGGTCGAGCTCAAAGATCATATTCATTTGTGGCAAACCTTGTACTCTGCATGTGATCCAGACCTCTGGGGTTTTATTTTGTTTATTGAGCTAGATTTCAAAACCTTTTGTGTGATTATTTTTTTCTTTCCTTTCCCCCCTTTTCTTATGTTCCAGGTGCTGGTGAATCAGGGAAAAGCACAATAGTGAAGCAGATGAAGTAAGTCTTGTCTGTAGATCTATGTATTAGTCTTGATTGATGGATTTCTTCATCTCTACACAATAATTTCCAAAACAAATCTAGCGACATTTTCTCCAAATGCATCATATTAACAGACTTGCCAAACTTTACACAATTTATCACAGGAGTGCTGTAATTTTGCATTGAAGTGCTTTAGTAGACTAGTAATATGTGTGTGTGTGTATGTGTGTGTGTGTGTGTGTGTGTTTATATATATATATATATATATATATATATATATATATATATATATATATATATATATATATATATAAACACATGTATACATATACGTGTGTGTGTGTGTGTGTATATATATATACATACATACATACATACATACATACACACACACACACACACACACATATATGCATATATGTGTGTATATATATATATATATATATATATATCACACGTGTGTGGGTGTGTGTTTTACTCATTAATATTTTTAATATTTGACCCTGATCAAGTCAAGCAGCTCCTGACTTCCCCACAATATTATTACACCCTCTTCTACTACCTTTAAGCCTGAATTGGGCGAAAAGTTAATTTCCCTGTATTTTATATTCAGGGCAATTGTTGCTGGATGATTAAATTGCAAGCCAAACTAATATGCTACATGGCTGCTATGAATAATTACATATGTGGCAGGTCAAAAATTCCCACGGGTTTGTTCATCTCTGTTCTGTTACAGTCACAATTGCTGTATTAATTTATATAAATAATAAGAATTTGGTTTTCTAAAATGTGAATTGAGAAATGCTGCTGATGTAAGTGATTAATTTGTCCACTCCCTGAATATTGCTAAAATTCACCTAAGCCTTCATGTCTGTAATGAGTGTTGGATGAGTGTTGACATTTTCCTTCAGTATATTCATTTAACACACAGTCGAATAGCCAGAAGGAAAATCGTTAATATTTTTAATTGACTCTGCATTTCCTTTATGTCTTGTACACTCTAGTCTTCTGTCTGTGTGTATAAATAATGCACATTACACATTGTGTTAAAATGTTTTGAGTCAAGAAATTTTTCAGATGTATTGCTGGAGCTCTCAGCTCTAGTTCCGCAGTTAAGAAAGGACGGTATATTCGGGATTAAATCCTCACCTAACCATTGGTTAATGGTTTCCTGTCAGGATCATACACGAAGATGGCTACTCAGAAGAAGAGTGCAAGCAGTATAAAGTGGTGGTGTACAGCAACACCATCCAGTCAATTATTGCCATCATAAGAGCTATGGGTCGTTTAAAGATTGACTTCGGCGACCCAGCAAGAGCTGTGAGTTTCTCACGTATTTGCAACAAAAAAAAATTATTCACGCAGGGACTGTATTGCTTTTTGACTATGTATTTGGTCTCCAGGACGACGCCCGGCAGTTGTTTGTGCTGGCTGGAACAGCGGAGGAAGGGGTCATGACCCCTGAGCTGGCTGGTGTCATCCGCAGGCTTTGGAGAGACAACGGAGTCCAGAGCTGCTTCACCAGGTCCCGAGAGTATCAGCTAAACGATTCGGCCTCCTAGTAAGAACACACACTTAAACACAGAAACGTCGCTGTTATCAGCAGTTATATGAATGTGTCTCTTTCTTATCCTACAGAGCAGGAGGCATTCAAGTCAAATATGTGATGGCTTAGCTACGTACACTGGCCAAATGGAGAGAGTTAACTTTTAAGGCGTTGGTGGATATTAATAGGACACGTCACTTTGAAGTGGTTATGTTTTGTTTCACATTGGAGCTTCACTCTACCACTTTTGACTAACACCACAATCTAGGAACATGTGATTTGAAACTGACGCAGAGAATAAACACATTCTTCTCTGTCCAGTCAAAAAAAAAGTCATCACTTTGCTAGTTTGACCATAAAGGGTAAAGAGAATATAAAATCTGTAAACCTCTGTGTAACTTTTCCTTTTGTCAGTTAGATAACTGTGATTGGCCACAACACAGTTTTTCTGAAACACAGCTTTGAAACACTGAAATAGGCTACAAACTCAGCTTTGGATGATTGACCGCAGTATTGAAAATTGACGATAGATTCCAAATATTGCAACTCTAGTCATCTGACTGAAAACACATTTAAGTATGTTGTGTCTTGTAATATGTTTCCTTTTCTATTTTGCATCCTATATAAACCTTAATAACCTGCTATGTGACCACAGAGTATGCGTAACAGAACATTTTCCTTAGTTGCAGCTACATTACCTTTACGTCACATTTAGTTCCAGTCCTGATTTAAATTTTTGCGACATTCCGGACCTTGTTTGGGGATAACGACCTAAATGTTTGCTATTGTGACTCAATTACAGCTCTATCACAACTAGCTTCTGGTGAACACCGTAACGTGTATGCGACACATTACATACATGTCTGACCAAGCCCTTTCTTCACTCTTTCCTTCGAGTGATACTTTGACAATCAACGATAGTTAGGAGGCTTAATAGGACAATGGCATACTGCACACAATCTTACAAGCCTTCTACAAAAGGCACAAAACAGATAGGCTCGATACACTGACGTCATGCTTGAATGTATCAATGTGTTAAGGCAAGTTATCTGAGCGTGTGGAGATGTAACTGAGTATTAGGAAAAGAAAAGGGCCTTTCCCCCCCTGGATTTCACAAGTCTATAATTTTTCACATTTTCTTATTCTTATTTCTTAATGACTTTATTTTTCAGCCTTGTAAAAATAGAACCTGTGCTGCAGTGACCTGTTACAGTAATGTGTTCTTTTTATACATTTCAGAGCTTAGATAAAACTTAACCCTTCTCTCTTTTTCTTCCGACAGCGGTCTATTTCTCCTTTTTCCCTTTTTCAGTCCTTTACTAATATGAACCTAAAACGCATTTTAGAACAACCTTTATTGCTTTCTAGGTTCTAAGCATTATTTAGCATTATCGTTTGTGTTGTGGTTTAGATAATGAGTGTCTCTCTCTAAAAATGGAAGAGGTGGCACTATGGTTTTATCTGAAATCACAACCGTATTGTGTCTTTCTATAACGTTTGTTTAAATATGACGTCCGTCGATGACACGTGTGCGGTTTTAATCGGCTACATAAGAGACGATCGGTTGTGAGTGAAGGGAAACCTGAGTGCCTAGGTCCTGGAATAAGAATGTGGATGTTCGAATTGTTTACTTGTTGAGACACGACTTTGTAGTAAGGAGTTCCTCAGGTAGTCTGTGACAAGCTTTGTCTTGCTCTTCTGATTCCTGATTGCATGCTGCTGAATGAAATGTTACGCTCAGGAGGCCTTTGAGCTTTCTGAGCTGCATTCCAGCGCTGTTCTCTTTGGCTCTTCACTGAGCTTGTGTGACTCACCCTGGTTTGTTCTTCTGGTTTGAAAATTCCAGTAGATTCCAGTGATGGAAATTAGAGGAGACCAGGTCTAACCACCAACTACATTTATATATTTCTTCATATACCCAAGCCAAGTTTATATCAGAAAGATTATTGGAAGTGTAACGTAAAAGCAGGAGCTGTTTCACAAGGCACATTCTTTACTCTGGCATCGTATCAGTGACGCTTTGGGCTTTGGCATTGTTTTTGCACTCAAGTCATTACCCAAAGACCGCCGTCTTTCTCTCTCCTGTTGCACACATTAACCTTGTAATATTTGCAATTTATCCTATTTTTAGTATGATATATATATATGCGCTGTGGTCTGTGTGTGTCTGCATAATTACAATTTTACAAATAAATATATAATATTTTATATATTATACTATTTTACATATTATAAACTATATAATTGTAAAAAATATAGTTATATAGTTTATCGTGTGTGTGTGTAAACTATATAATTGTATAATCTAATAATAATAATAATAATAATAATAAATATCAATTATTATTATTGTGTTATCTTGGGTACTGTGTAAAATAATTTTATCATGGGAAAATTTAATATCTATGTTCATGCAAGGGCAAAGTTCATGCAAATTTATAGAACACAGCCATTTTGATAAAAACGCATTGAACAATGCTCCGAAAAATAAGCGAGTGCTGTTTCTTGGCGAGGAAATTCAGAGCACACAGGATTCTTTTAATGTGTTGTATTTATTATTATCATAGATTTAATTTTTTCACAAATTCTTGAGTAACATCTGTAGTTATGAATTAATCAAAGCTTCTTGCACTAATTACAATTGAATCATCAACACTGAAGCATTGTTTATGGCTGTTCTAAAAAACAATCAGTGTGGATTTGGATATTTGACGTACAGATGAGTTACACGTTTTCTTTCTTTCTGAAGAACAAAAGAAACAGACCAGTTGATTACATTTGCGGAGATATTTGCCATCCCGAAAGCAGGTCATGGATTTAGCGTTGTTTGGCGCCAGGTTGATGTAAACTTGAAAATGAGTGTGCAAACAGTAAAAGCACCACCGAAGAACTATAATTATTGCTGTAGCAACAAAACCAATTTCTTATCAGATTTTATATTTGTAAATTTATTTTGCTTTTGATATCGAAAACAGAATTATCGCCAGTTTAGTGCCAGAGATCAGTGTAAGTTACAGTGTTAAGCACTGTTTTTTATTGTAAAAAAATGTAATGAAATATTTGTTGATTTTCACATAAATATTTGATGGTTAAAAATATTTGTCTATTTTATGGCTGTTCTTCACCTACCTGTGCTTTACCAACTCTAGACTGTTGCGAGGTAAATACAAATGTAATCCTTCTGGGAGCTTTTTGGAGTCCTTGCGATGTTTTGTGACTTGTGTTATTGTGGTAGTTGTTTGAGATTGTTTGCTGGATATTGATTGTGCAAGAGCTCCAACAGGCTACAGCTTGAGCAGTGGCATTCCTCTGGTCCTGAGGTGAAAAATCTTTCCCTTTGCTTCTGATGTATTTTATTATAGGAAATTTGTATGTTCTTTGGCACTGTATTTAAGTGATGTGATGTGACGTGCCTGTGCTCCAGGTGTGTGTCTCTTAATGGAGTGATGTAGCTTTAGGAATGCTGGCACTGGCCATTTCATCTGTGCGCACTAGTATAGATTTAAAAAACGATTCTTTCTTTGTGAGTTTTTCCTTTTTCTGAATTGTATTGTGACCCTGCTCATGAGAAGCACTGTATAAGACCATTAATAATCACCGGTGTATACATTTTGGCATATGTCCTTATTCATAGCGACATTTATCAAATGTTGATAGCGTATCAAATAGCTGGGGTGGTATTTGAACACACAACCTTAGAATCCATAGTCCTTCATCATAACCACTGACCCCTCACATCACTAATCCAGACACCAAGAACAAGCAAAAGTCACATCTGTGCCTTAACATTTTATTCATAGGTGTCCACCAAAGCTTTGAATTGGCATCTGTGTAGCATTTTTGTTCATTTTAGCTTTGTGATCTACCACGTTATTGGAACTTCAGCATGATCGGGTCATCCCGACTCCCATCACCTGCTGTACTACACACATCATATAACTGCTGACATTTTCTAAATGGCACAAGCACAGTGTGCTACAAGAGATTAATAACACTAAACTCATTAGTTTCCATTAAATTGTACTAGCTTACTGTCTCACTTTTATGTTCCATTTTCTTCAACCTACCTTTTTTCCAGGAAACCAAACCAATTTATCTTCTACTGATGTTTGTGGTGATGACGATATAATTGCAGCAGTGTGTAGTTTGAAGTCTACAAGTTTAATCATACTGTATTCATTTGATCTATGCCTTTTGAATAAAAATGCTTGCTTTGTCTATTTTAGTTATCTGAATGATCTGGAGAGGATATCCCAACAGGGCTACATGCCCACACAGCAAGATGTGCTGAGGACTCGAGTGAAGACCACAGGCATTGTGGAAACTCACTTTACCTTTAAAGACCTCTACTTCAAGTTAGTAAATCCTTCCACCTTCTTCTCATTGCTTTTCACTTACCACACAAACTGTAACCATATGAAGAGTTGAAGTGCATGTTGATTAGTATCTGTACGTGTGTGTGTACAGGATGTTTGATGTGGGTGGCCAGCGCTCGGAGAGGAAAAAATGGATTCACTGCTTCGAGGGTGTCACAGCTATTATCTTCTGTGTAGCCCTGAGTGATTACGACCTAGTGCTGGCTGAGGATGAAGAGATGGTGCGCATGCTTCTATATGACCTTACTGTACTTCATACACTCATGATCTAAACTCATTTCTGCAGTTCTCAGATAGTTTGCAACATACAGTATAGTCTTGAGGTGTTGAATCTTCTCCAGAAAGGGCTGGTGTTAGTGTAGGCTTTCATCCTAATCATGACGGAGACGCATCTGATCCCAGTCGTTTATCAGTTGGATTTCAGTTGACTCGGGTGTGGCTTCTGCACCAGCTCTTTCCTGATAAGATTGGACATGTTGTTGGAGACTATTCTGACATTTAGCTGTCTAAAGGCCACAAATTATTACTGAATTTCTCATCTACCACCTCTATTTTGATTGATCCCTGATGTACGATTTATAAAACTGATGTGGGAATTAAATCTTGCTCAGTCTTGCACACATTAACTGGTCTATGCTAATATTCTCTCTTTGTGGATGTTTTACATAATCATATTCTATTGCTTACATAAATAATTGGTCTCTTGAAGATTGAAAAAATACCATGTTATTCATTTGGCCTGTAAGAAACCAGTCAACACCTTAGTGTGTCACATAGCGCAGTTAGACATTGTGCAAGAACTTCATGCAGGACTAGTCATGCATTTCACAACATCCTACATTTGTGTCCACAGAACCGCATGCATGAAAGCATGAAGCTGTTTGACAGCATCTGCAACAATAAGTGGTTCACCGACACCTCCATCATCCTCTTCCTCAATAAGAAGGACCTGTTTGAGGAGAAGATCAAGAGGAGTCCTCTCACCATCTGTTACCCCGAATACTCGGGTGAGCAGAGGCATTGAAAACATCTTTAGACTTGTGGGCAGCTATTTTTCAAGGCGTTGTCAATAATAACAGCAAGCTTTAAGTAAGGAATAAAACAGGTCTGTAACTATAGCAACTATAGACAGTTGTTCTCTCCTATAGCCCAGACTCCTAGATTCTGTCTTGCATTTAAGATGTCAAGAGGGACAAAACCCCAACAACACCACAGCTTGTCATGTCACAAAGTATCCACAAAGCACAAGGTCCTCGGTCCTGTCTTTCTTAAATAAATCTATTTACAGAAAATAGCCATAATTATGTTTTTAATCTATTGATTATTAAGCGCATGTAATGCGGTTTGCTTCTACACAAGTAGCTGGTGCTGTAAAAAATAATAGCTTATTAGTACAGTTAAATTATTTTTGTTCAATTTCTTCGTACAGCCCTAGCTGCTGCTATTTTCTATCTAATCAGAATATTAAAATGCTAAACAGGAAATATTTATTACTTCTGAGAAGGTCTTTCTGTGAAGATTTTCCATATACTCATAACTTTTTTAATACAATATACCGTCATTTTATTTAATACATTCTTTTTTTTTTGGAAGTGTTGAGGCTCAATTTATTGTTTATACATAACATTGTTCCCCAGACAGTGATTTAATATTTGGTTAACAGTAACCTTTAGTCGACATTTTCTCCAGTAGGACTCCTTACTATGCCAGAAAATACCAGTGTGTTTTGCGGATCAAAGTTTCCTTAAGTAAGCTGCATTCCACGCAATCATTTCTGAAATCAATCGCCCACCAGCGCCTGTGTTTCCGACGATCCTAACAAAACTCTCATTCTGGTCATTTTCCCTTTAATGAACCGTTTTCAAAACACTGCTGTTCTGCCAGGACTGAAGAAATAGATTTATAGCTTGCTGGATTTAATGAAATGGAGGGTTTTGTCTGTCCATGGTCAGGCTTCCACCCTGGGTGTCATTAAAATGTTACCAGGGCTTCATTGTGCAGCGGAAAAATAACCGTATCTGCTAGTCGTCATCCGTCATCCTAAAATGGAAGTGTGTAAGGGAGACGCTTGAACCTTTCACTTTGTCTTTGTAAACATGAAAGATTTATTGAAGTTTATCCACCTCCAATGTATTTTTAAACGCACTCAAGTCTGTGAAACGGGACATCGTTTAGAGGGCGGATACGACATTTGCCCGTGTTTTGAAATGTATTTGTGATTATTGCAAATGTTCCCTGATCAGTTCGCTCATCAATGGTTCGAATACATGCTATAGCATTTTGCTCTGCTTCTTCTTCGAAATTGTAATCTCTGCAAATGTTCGATGTTGTTCCACATTGCGTACCCATTTGCATCATGATTGCACTGTCTCTCTCCTCGTGACACTGACTGAGAACTCCTGGGCATCTTTATTAAGGTTCCAACACATACGAAGAGGCAGCAGCTTACATCCAGTGCCAGTTTGAGGATTTAAACAGGCGAAAGGACACCAAGGAGATATACACCCACTTTACCTGTGCCACAGACACCAAGAACGTACAGTTTGTCTTCGATGCAGTCACAGATGTCATCATCAAGAACAACCTGATTGAGTGTGGACTCTACTGAAGCGTGTTTGTTTCCAAAGGTAGGCTCATCATTGGGGTAATGTGGGCAATTCTTATTATTAATAATAATGTGTTTATATTAATCTTGCTAACACAATATTATTAGTATTTTAATAAATATATTATTTACACAGCAATCCTTGTTGGTCTAAGGCCAAAATTGTGCATTGTGTATGTCTAGTTTTGCCATAGGTTCTTCAAAGGTGCCAATAATTCTGGAACTGACTAACTGGAAGCAGTTTAGATTAGATTAGATTAGATTAGATTCATGTGCAAAACAGCATGTTGTGTATATGGTGTATAGTGTGTATACATGTCGCTATGGTTACAACAACCTACCTGCCACTCAAGTAAATGTAATTATAGTCAGATACACAGGTGTGTGTGCATGGGGCTGGTTATTATTCCCACCCTAAAGGAATTGTGACCAATCCTGCCTAATCATGCAGACATTCTTGACACGTACATACACACTCCCACCTGTATGAGAGTCCGCCCCACTGGCTCAGTACTTACCAACATGAAATGAGGCTGTGCTACATGATGAACTTTTCCACTGTGAAAGATCTTGTAGATTTTACTCCATGTACCTCACTGCAGTAAATGAAGTACCATCTGAGTTATCATCAGTTACACTGTGTATAGTTTCATTATAGCTCCCGCAGACCTGTAGGGACTATACATCTCTACAGGGGTATACAGCTCTTTATCACAGAATTTAAATGACTGACTGTCCTGTCCTCATTTCTGTCACTCAATGTAGTGGGACTAAGGAGCAACGGATCTCTTTGTCGCTGCCTGTAGTGGATTCCAGTCATCGGGGGGAAATGACAAGACGCACCATGGTTCTACCACACTGCGTGCACACCGTTGTTCTTACTGTGCATTTTGGAGAAACTCTCTTAACTTCTTTATTGGCGGTATTATCCTTTGTCTTTCTTGACTTCTCCAGCACGTCCGAGAGAGGTCAAGAGGGATGACCGTGTTCTGTCCATGGTGAAATTACAGTTCATTCAAGTTGCTGTTTGACTGGTAATTCTTTCAACTCTTACAGTAAAAAAAATACATATATATTTCTATGCACACACCAGAATCATAAACGGTTGAGATGCATCTTGCCATAAGAGGACTTTCTGACCAACTTCCTCTACATAACTGTGATTTCTTTGGCAAACTGAATTTTTAACTTTCTCTGGTTAGATTTATAGGTAAATTATTGATATTCAGATACTTTTTAGTTCTTTGTCTTTTTTCACTATCACAAGTTCATTGAAACAAGACAAATGAAGGTGCATAATTTAGAGAATTTTCACACACCTTTAGCTGTTTAGTTTCCAGATCAGAGGTGCAATATCGATTGTAGTTGCTTTATAACCAAAAAGAAAGGTGAACAATAGATAAATACTTCAGCTTATTTCTTCTATCCTTCTTTCTCTCTCTTTTTAATGTGGACCACTACATAACACCTTTTTGTTCTTTACGTGTGTATGAACTATTATTGAGTAATAAATTCATGACTGCATGCAAATGAAACTAATGACTGGGTCAAGAACACTTTTTGCTAATAAATGTTGTAGAAATCGTGGCTTTCCTGCATGGAGGCTAAATATACATTCACTGCTTTATATTTTGAAGGTTTTGTTGCTTGGACATTAAAAAAAATGTAGATAGGCTTTAATCTCAATGACTGGTTTACTAAGTGTGTAAATATACATGGTTTTTTTTTGTTTTTGTTTTTTTTACATGAATCTAACTTTCTTTTTTTTTTTATTGTTATTATTATTAAATGCTCCTTTTTAGAAATATCATAGAGTGTCTGAAAACCGCAATGGTGATCTGTGACTGACAAACATAAGACTTGTTTGTCAGCTTGATCTGCTTTAGTTCACACATTTCTGCTCTTAATTTTAAACATTCGGAAATGTCGAACTTTTGAAGTAATGTTAATTGTTAACCTACAGTTAAAGCCTCAGTTGAATTTTTAACCCTCACTGTAAAAATGTATAATTCTTGCTAAGATCTTATTAAGGGCTGTTGGATGTTACTATGTTAATCATTGGGTTTTTGTCTTATAAAACAAACCGATATCATCATGGGGCATTTTGTAATTTGTTCTTGGTTTAATTGTTGTTTCTTCATTTCTCCAGCACAGTGTTATGCAGTGTATAAAAGTATTATCCATATCCAGCAACGTGTCTCATTTTTCCCTGGGTCCGTTTATGCCTTGCTTGTGTAATACTTTTGTTTCCTGCTTGAAATTTTTTTTTTGTTTTGTTTTCTGTACTGGGTCACTAATATCTATTAAAGCACACAGAAACCGAATCAACAAGCTGTTTCAAGATTTGTATTTTTTATTTTAATTTTTTTTACACCAAACCAGAAATATATATGTAATTGTCCTTTCTTTGTGGATATTATAACGGAGACTGATGTGCCTGGTCTATGCTACTGCTCTAAAATATAGAAGTACATGAAATCTCTACAGCTTTAATTGTTAGCAAAACTAGCAAACATAATATAGTAATTCTGTTGATTATATTATAATACATAGTAACTGAAGTTTGTCCCTGTTGAGAAAAATACACAATTTTGCTAGTGTTTTAAGGTTCAGATAGTATTTTATATACAATTCATGCTTTTCTGTCTAGTTATGTTATTAAAAAAATACTGGTGGATAATTAAATTAAAGACTGTCATATAAAATGTATTCTGTGTTTATTAAGATTACACCAAAAGCCAGTGGAATTAATGCACATCTTTATTTCATGTTCCTACATTTTAAGTCCAGAACATCTTCACAATATAATTACATTCCAGCCCCACAGACCTCTAGATTGTCTTGGTACTCGTTTTCATAATTAGATGTTTTTTTTCTTTAAACATATTCATGTAGAAGCTTCTCCGAAATAGAAATGTACTTGCCTACTCATTATTTACAAATGATATAACCCCCTACTATTATTTTAAACTAGAGGGGAAAAGGAGGTTCACGTGTTGTACAGCATGCTGATAACATTGACGACAATCTTTAGTAGTAAAGTCCTCAACACTGTATATCAAACAAATGAATCGCATTACTAATCAAAAAGTCTCATGGGTGTCTTAGATAGTAACCTTTTATTGCATTTTATATCAAACAGAAAGACATCTATTCCCAGTCCGTTCCAACAGATTTAACCTGAAAACCAAATGCTAGTTAGAATAGTTTGAACTCTTCTGCATAACGTTTGGATCTATACTGGAAAGATTCTGAGTGTCTCGACTGTTTGGATGAAACCTTCATGTCCAATATGTTGATTTATTTAAGTAGGGAATCTGACCACTCTTTCCATCCTGCAGCAGTGATTGTCATCACACCATTTGTGTGTCTTCGGAATCAGTTATGAGGGATAGGATCAACGTTCTAGACAGAAGAAAAGTTTACAATTTTGTTAATATTGTATATTTTTAGTGAGAGTGAGTTGTTTTGTCTTTATTTCTGTCTACCACAGTGTTGCTGAATTCTTCGTTCTGATTCATTTGAAAGTGTTGATTAATACTGTAGAACAGCATGACTGACAATGATGTGAGTTTTCAGTCAAATCTCAGGTTTATGTGACAATCTCTACATGGATGGATGTTTGTATTGTGACCAGTAGACGTACAATTGCCAGGTTAATTGTTGATATGTTGAGGAGATGTTTGCAATTTGTCACAGTCAGAGGTTAATCTTCCCCTTTTTTTTGGGGATTTTTCCCCAATTTTCTTCCGTATTTTTAAATGTTTTTTTTTTTTTTTTTAATTAAATTCAAGAGAAAGAAAAAGAGCGGCAGTTATGTTACACAAGGTACTTGCTTGTATAATGGATGTACATTAAATATAACTATAAATCGATAAAGTATGACACTTATTTGATTGGCTAAAAATATAGACTTATTGGCAAATTGCATTGCTTTAAAGTGGTTTAAGTGAAATAAAACATTCTGCTTGCTCATATTAAAAAAAATAATCCACTTTGTGGTAATAAGCGTAACTCTGCTTGATGGTTTTTTCCTTACTTATCTCATCCACCTACCTGGAAAAAGTGGCCTTTTTTATTTTTAGAACAGACCGCAATCCTTAAGGTTTTCTTTGATGATGATGTCTGTCACAGCATTGAATACGATTTCCACGTTTTTTGTGTCGGTGGCACAGGTCATGTGTGTGTAGATTTCTTTTTCTCCTTTCTTCATGTTCAGCTCCTCAAACTGCTTCTTGATGTAAATGCTGGCATCATCATACGTGTTTGGACCTACCGTAGTGAAGAAAAGTTGTTCAGTGGCCTTTATGTCATTGTGTTTTTAAGCAAGATGCTATACACACAATTAGATTGCTGATATCATTCCCTGTTATACTGGAATATCTCAGAGTTAAAATGCTGATCAAGCAGAGAACAACTTTGAGTTGAGTCTCTGGCTCACTGTCACTAATAAATCCCACTATAGTGCTGAAAGGAAATATGGACAATAAACTTACCATTATATTCGGGGAAGCAGATGCTGAGGTGGACTTTCTGGATCTTCACCTCAAAGAGATCTTTCTTGTTGAGGAAAAGCACAATAGACGTTTTGGCAAAGAACCTGTGGTTGCAGATGCTGTTGAATAGATGAAGACTCTCATGCATGCGGTTCTGAAATTGAAGTAACGAAAGAAGTTAGTGATGTATGCTTTATTAGATACTGTTGACTTTATTAGGAACTTTATGAGCTTAAACAGAAAACCATCTCAGCATGCACAAAACCTCAAACCTTGAGGTGGATGAGCGACAACAGCAGGAGACCACATCAGGTTCCATTCCTGTCAGTCATGAACCAGGAATCGGAGGATATCATGGGCACAAACTCACTCAAACTGGACAGTTGAAGACTGGAAAAAGACAAGGTGTTTTTTATTACTCTAATCTTCAAATGTCCAGTTTTTATTGAAACCTATCCACCTCAAGGTTTGGTGTGTTGTGTGTTCTGAGATGCTTTTCTGCTCACTGCAGTTGTAAAGAAGGATTATTTGAGTCACTTCATTTTGACTTTTAGTCAAACCAGTCTGGTCTTTCTCTTCTGATCTCTCTCATTAAAAGTGTGCAGACACTCTGCTGATGTGATGCTGGGATGTGTGTCGTTTTTTTTGGTTTTTTTTTGCACCATTCTGTCAACTCTAAAGAATGTTATGTGTGAAAATCTAAGGAGATCAGGAATTTTGAAAATACCCAAAGCAAAAGGTTAAAGTCACAAGGATCATATTGTTTCCTCATACGGATGTATGATCTGAGCATTTACTGATGTTTATCTCATTTTATGCATTGTGCTGCTGCCTCATGATTGGCTGATTAGATAACTGCATGATTTTGCAGTTTACATGTTCCTTATAAAGTAGATGGTTTAAGAGATTATTTCCCCTGTAAACCTTTTTCAGGCAGAAACTTTTTAGAAGCACGGTTGTCCACTGTGTGAGCACATGCCCCGTGCGACAGTGGCGGCTGCCTAAAGAATGATGAGGGACTGAACAGCCCCAGCTTAATCAACTCCCTGAAATAGGTTGCTTTGTGCTGCTTCTGAGCTAATTTTACTTTACTTATAGTGTGGAATAATTGATGTATTCGCTGGCACTCTGACCTGAGATCTGGGACAAAATCTACTCACCACTTCATCATCTTCTACCAAGACCATGTCATAAGCACTCAGAGCCCCACAAAAGATAATGCATGTCACACCCTCAAAACAGTGGATCCATTTCTTCCTCTCTGATCTCTGGCCCCCCACATCGAACATCCTGAAGTGGAAAGAAGACAGATGTTGAATTTGATGCAGAAAGGGTTTTGCTACTTGACAGTGTACGTGTCTTAAAAATAGTATGACGTAAAACTCACTGATCAGGAGTTGAGTAGCTCACCTAAAGTGCAGCTCTTTGCAGGAAAACTGTTCTTCAATAATACCAGTGGTTTTGACCCTAGACCTTAACACATCCTGCTCTGATGGGATGTAATCAGCATTACAGATTCTGTCCATGTCACTCAGGTAACTGTGAAATGTACATCTGGGTTAAATGAAAAAGCATGACTGAAGTAAAAGTTGTAAGCAAGGTATTCTGCTCTGTTTGCTACTGAAATCTTGTGAATTCTTCTACAAATTAGATTAAGATCTGTGTTGCCAAAAAAATGGAGGGGGGCCTGGTGTGACATGCCTTTTCCGTAAGTGTTACAAATCCACTTGACTCAGGCACTGTAGACCTTGGTAAGCAAGGATAAATGGAGCATTCCTGTTGCAGTGCTCAGTGCTCGCCAAACTTATGTGATCTTATGCATGGATGCATGCTCTCTAGATTATTGCCCTGGTTTAGATATATTGGTCTACATCCCCAGGTCAGCCATCCTTATGCTGTCTGTGACACATGGATCATGATTATACCCTTTGTGTAGAAGATATTTGTGTCATCGATTTTTCTTATGTCAAGACTCCTAACCATTATTTGTAGCTGAAAAACCCACCATGTATTGGACTTACTAGCCAGCAGAGTCGTTGAGCTGAAACTCGGCTGCTCTCTCATAGGCAGCCTGCACACCTGAGTCCTTCCACAGACTTTTGATGACATCTGACAGCTCCTTTGGCATTGTGCCATCCTCAACCGAGTCTGCTAGGTTCTGCAATTTCTGACCATCTTCCTGTATGGCAAAAGGCAAGAATACGCATTAGGTTCAAGAAGCCATTCTATGCAGAGTCAGTACTGAGGCTTAAGAGTCTTGTTTAACTGCAGCTTTATATGTATTCGGGTTGAGATGCAAACCTGTGATCCTGGTAATCCATAGCTCATGCCAAGCATTTCCATGCCTCTGATGAGGGCCAGTGCAGACTGCAGGATGTTGCCATAGATGATGGCTTTAAATGCAATTTGTTCTTCCTTAGTGTAACCACCTTGATGCAGAATTCTGTGGAAGAGCAAATATAGGCATGACCTTAGTGTCAAGTGGACTACGGTATCACATCGTTATGTATCTGAAATAAACCCGGCCTTACTTCTGTCAGATGCTCACGATTATATTATTCAGGCTCTGAGTTTAAATACACTGCCTAAGTGTTTATACTCACTTCATTTGCTTAACAATGGTGCTCTTCCCTGATTCACCAGCACCTACAAGCAGAGTAAAACACATAACTAAAAGTAACCATAAATTATGTATTGTAATCATTGACAGTATATTCTGATTTGACTTTCGTATCAGTGATATTGCTTCTTTTTTACTTGAAACTTTTTTTTTAAATGTCTTCATCTTAGACAATGTCATTTTAAGGTCACCATTAACTTAACCATTAAGCCTGTTAATGAAGTGCATATAGCTTGCTAATAGTGTTTCGGTCGGAAGGAAGGCTTGCTAACCTTCTTTGATAATTGACCTAATTGGATTTGTGCTTTGAAAATCTGCTCAGGAGAGACCATTGACATTCTGATTCTTTTAGTTGCCTCTGTCAAGTCAGGTCAGTGACAGCATTTACTGACAAGGACTTCTGTAGTAAACAAATGTCATGAACTGAAAACCATTGCTGGTAGAGTTCAGATTGCTCCAAATTGCTCAATAGCTTTGTTTACTGTACAGTTTAGTAATGCAGATTTCCATTAGCTTCCCATTACCTGATTTACACACACACTTTCTTTACAGGAAGCACAACATGAATAAAATAGTTTATCTTTACAGCAAAAATGGCCAAGCAATTATTTATTCATGTGACCAGTTATTAGTTGTTTCATTTTACTAAAAATGTCTAGGTGAATTCAGTCTGTTGGTTCAGCTTGACAAAATAAAACACAGAAATATTTATTTTAAATAAATGTCACTTATACAGGCACAGTCCATTGAAACTGATTACCTTCCTCTTTGTGCAATGGTTTGAGATCTAAAGGTTATAGGCGTTAGTTTACCAGGAGTATCAAGCGCATACTGTACATAGAGAAACCAAGAGAATCCTTTTAGGACATTCAATATATCCTTTGGACATTGAAAATATATTTATCTGTTTCTGAAAAACTTAAGAAGGGCGAAACAAAAGCTTAAGATGATCTTGGCTTAAATCATCAGAGTAATTGGATTCTGTTCCTACTGCTCACATGCCGTGGGCCTGCAGGATGTGATCTCTTAAGCAGACATCCATGTGCAGCTCTTATAAAGTCGAAGAAGGAACTACATCACACATTTTCTTACTATAGTCAAGCCAACCACTAACCTTAAACCTTACTAATAATTGTTTATGGACTTTAGCAGGGCAACTATGTTTTCATATAAAGACAGATGTCTTAGTGTAAGTGTGGTGTAAATATTTGTAATTTACAATCCACAAACCTTTAATTAAGACAATTTTCATGTATTTGATGCTTCAGTCTGCTCTGATTGTAGTTGTTGTCTCTTTCTCTCAGAGCAATAGGTAAAAGGCCATATTGCAGAAGTATAAAATCATAATAAGCAACAATGTTTGTGATCATACTCATAATTGCAGTTAGAAACTGATCATAATATAAATATTAAGTTTAATTAAAAATATCTATAAAAAGACTAACTGGCATATGGTTGTTATTAAGTCCTCATCAAAAGCAGATTGGATTGCTTACAAATCATTTAAGCCCCAATTTGAGTCATTGGAGCATCGTTTGGTTTCCTGTTTCCAGATGGCAAAAAAGACATTTTGCTTGTTTTTTTATTCTTGAATTAAACTCGTCCGAACTTAATTCCATGTTCTTTAAAAATGTTATTTTTTATTTAATCGGGCTAAGCGAAACCATTTAAAACCAAGTAATTAAGCTAAACCATTAAGCTCATAGATCTGTTTCTCCTAATATTACAGTGTATCAGTGATTAGGTTCAGTGCAACACTTGCTTCACAGCTTTCATTTCATTTTTCTTGTTCTTATCTTGAAATGGTACTTAAAGTTAGGTAATGGTACGTCTAAATAATGTCATGTTTCATAGTCTCACTGAGGAGATATCAAGCTCGGATTTTACAGACACAATAATGACTTCCTGTTAGTGTTTGGATTATTTTTGATTATCAGTTTGAAAATCTGTTATCTGCTGGCAACAAATGATTCTGATCTCTACCAGCTATTCAAAGTGACACTGTCTTGCTCTTTACTATCAAAGCGTAAAGCCCTTACCCAGCAGCAGCAGCTTGACTGTCCTTGCTTCCTTATCTGCATCTTCCTGTAGCTGCTTTTCAAGCTCTTTGGACCTTTTGGCCATTTCCTTGTCCTCAGCACTTGCTCCACTGCCCATGTCTCTTCCTCTTTCCCTTTCCCTGTCAAGCCCCTGAAGGTGATAATTGTTTCCAAATTCTTCTGTGTTTTGTGGACAGCAAAATAAAAAAAAGGGTCCTCTTGAACACCTGTCCTTTGTAACCTGCTGTAGGGGTGGTTGGCTGTCCCTGACTGTCCTTAGGGAAGATGGTCAGATGGAAAGTGCTGTAAACACAGCGAGAGCTGAAGGTCTATACGCTCTAATTCTTTTCTGTCAGGCCTAATGCTTTAGTTTAGGATTGGGGAGGGTTTTACTGACCTTTCCATCTGAACCAGCCAATCCAATTAGCTTAGCGAATAGGACAAGGCTTTAAAACTAAGGAAAACTATTATTCTGTGGAATACATTGTGACATTGTGTTGGTGTTTTTAAAGGCTAGTGGTTATGGTATTCTTTTAGTAAGAATACAGTCATCATCCTCTTAATCTTTTAACACGTACTTATACTCATAAATTTGATTAATTTATGTACTTATTTACGTACTTATACTCATAAATTTGATTTGATTTTGGGAAAACCATAATCTGGTCTTTTTTCATTATTGAGAGTCCAATTTCAGTGAACCTTTGCCTATTGTAGCTTCAGATTCAGATTCTTGGTTGACCCAAGTGGAACCTAATGTGGTCTTCTGCTGTTGTAATTCATCCATGTCAAGAATGAACATGTTGTGCATTGTGAGATGCTTTTCTGCTCACCATATTTGTTAAGAGTAGCTATCTGAGTTCCTGTAGACTTCTTATCAGGCCAATCCAGTCTGGCCATTCTCTTGTGACCCATGTCTCCGACAAAGCATTTCTGTTGCTCATTGCATTTCTGTTGTTGCTTTTCACAACTTTCTGTGTAAAGTCTAAACACTTTTTTTTGGGATACATTATAAAGGAAATCAGCAATTTCTGAAATAGAATTTTCTGGACCTGATCTACACAATGTTATGCATTGCATTGATGCCATATGAGTGGCTGATAACTGCATGAATTAGCATTTCCTGTTACTTCCTTTAACGTGGCTGGAAATGTTGTGGGTCATGTGGCAGTATCACAACATCCTGGGAATTCTGGGAAACCTTATGGGAAGGTATTGCATTTTACATGGATATAATTGAGAAGATGTAACCAGTGTCTTAATGACTGAATTGAATAATACAGTGGTAAAGAAGTCATGTCCCAGATATCCTCATCCCAACCTTCTCATGTGAGCTAAAGCAGATTAAACCTTAAAGTACTTTGTGTTATATAAGTAAAGCAATGATAAATAAGAGGAATGCTCTCCTCTTCAAGGCAGAAAAAACATCCTAATAGTTTTATTCTAGTACCATAATTTGTGTCAACTGTAGCCCTTAAAAACCTGATTGCTCTGATTAAAGCCTAATCCATCTTGGCTTAGCTCTGATTAAAAAATGGGTCAAGGTGAAGGGATGAATGGTATATGCAGCTCATTCCTCTGTAAATCAAAACACAAAATGCAATCATGAATCATCAGTTAATCAAAACCCAAGGTTTGGCAATATAAGACATCGGCCAGACTGGATTGGTCTGATAAGAAGCCTACAGTAACTCAACTAAATACTCTTCCCAAATATGGTGAGCAGAAATGCATCTCACAATACACAACATGTTCAGTCTTGACATGGATGGATTACAACAGCAGAAGACCACGTTAGGTCAACAAGAACAGTAATCTACAGTGAAATTGAAATATCTGGCCAACTTGTCATCCCTCATCAAGCTTCAGCCAAATATTAGATTAGATTAGATTAGATTAGATTTAACTTTATTGTCATTGTGCAAAGTCAGTTAGCATCTAACCAGAAGTGCATAGATAGCTTATTTACAAGTGGCAGTGTAATAAATAAGGGTATGAGGTTATACAATAACATTGAACATTGAATTGACTAAAACATTGAATTGACAGCTTTGTTTTCATTATGTGAACCTATATCACACCAAGATGGAATACCAAACCAAACCACAGATAATATAGTGTATATCTCCTACATATTTTGCCTGGAGAGTTCATTTCTTTTCAAAACCTACATTAATATAATCAACTGATTGAAAGGCAACAAAATTGGACTAAATTTGTATGACTTATATGAATTATTTTATTCATATTTTGTCATTTTCTATATTGTATTATTATATTCATTCTTATTGTAAACTACCCAAGTCATAGTTTTATTTATTTGTTCATCTTCATTAACCGCATTTGGTTGCACTGGATCTGGAGTATGTCTCTGGAACACTTGTGATGGGATGCCTATATATTCCAGGGCATTTCACCCACACATCCACATTCACACACTCAGGCACAACTATGGGAAATTTTAAGTACTCAGAACATCTACTAGAAGGTTATGAGGTGGGGAAACACCTACAGACCCCTGGAGAACTTCTAAAACTCTGCAAATGTACAGTAGTAACTATTTCTACTAGCTGTAGATCAAACCAGGTATTCTGAAGCTGTAAGGCAGTAATTATAGCACAGGGAATTGCAATCACTCAGCTGAAATATTGAGAACCAGATCTAAACCAGGCAAGATCCAAATGATGACCTGTGACTTAGAATATAGACTTTATTGGACAATACAAAAATGTATGGCGTTGTACTTTTACTTCTCAGTTTTGATTTTGAAATTTCCAGCATTTGATTTTGAAATTTCCAGCATCAGAAATATAATTCAGGATAAAGGTTTTATGTGCATTATTAATATATATCATACCACACTGTAAGCAGAATAATGCACATCAAATGGTTTCGTTTTATGCAAGTATGTAATATAATGAAGGTGCAGTACAACACATTCAGAGATAATAACCAGTCACAAGTTCCTAGCTAGAATATATCTATATATAGAATATATAATATGTATTATATATGTCATATATTTGGTGCATTTAAGGAAGTAATTTCCTCCAAACTTCTGTTAAAAAGAATTTGTAGTTATTTATACCACATGATCTCCAACGGAATGATCTGCATTGCATGGAGTATTTGATCAATAAAAAAGTTGTCTCCCGATAGTAAAGCTTTAATTTCATAAGCTCTCAAATTAAAAGAGCAAATTAAATCTGGTTACAGCTTTTCCCTTAATGCCCCCTTGAATTCATCCATCTTCTTCCTCTGAGCAGCACCTTGAAGTCTTCAGATGTGAGAACGTCATTTTAAGCAGCATTGCTTTTTGTCAGCAGATATTCAGCTTGGGACTTAAATCCCTGAATGCTTTCAAGAGAAATATAGCAAACTATCTTGGGTATCCTTCTCTTTTCACAGCTAATCTTATTAAGGTTTGTCCGTCCCAGTGCCAGCCTCATGCACCACATCACGCCTGCTGAGCTGTTGACAAGATTATCTGCCAGATTCCATACAAGGGAAGGGAGAGACAGAGGAGCTAATTATGGAAGCAGATGGTTATTTGTAAACCTTCCTTATCTACAAAACTGCATTTATTTCTGCAGAAGAGATATGTAAATGGATCAAACCCTGCTTTTGTAATTAAAGTAACCTTAGACATTGTACATTCTGCAAGCAGAGCAGAAGAACAACAAAAGGTATAAAATGTCAGTGCAGATGGAGAGTGTTCAGTGTTCAGAAAGTTCAGTGTAGGCGTTTCTGTATATTGAGAAAAATTACATGTTATTATTCAGTCCAGTGAGCATGTCCCATTGTTGGCTAAACAAAGATTCAAGACTTTTTAGGTCTTATGTTTGTTTTTTACTCACTGCTATAGTGACAGACAAAACTAATTATAATGGAAACAGATTTTGACTGCATTTGACTGCATGAAAAATGTATATTATTGCTTATAATGCCACTACATAAAGCCTAAAATGTTTTTTTTTTCTGTCTCAGTTCTAGTATATTTTACTGACTGGTAGTGTGTGATCACTGCAGATGTAGAAGGCCAAAGCAGGACAATGGATAACAAAGAGGTTGGCAGTCTGCTGCCAGCAGTGATAAGGTTGCTATCCATAAGTCTGTCTTCTCTGAAGCCCCTGCTTAGTTTTCAGAGTAGTGCTGAGTAAAAACAGTGTCAGGATTTACACTTTCCTTAATTCAGATTTTTCCATTTTAATGTAGTGACCTCTGATGTGTCTTTCAGGGGAAATATATACAATTGGTTATTAAGAATAAATTGTATTTCAGTTCACAAAAAAGTGTGCTTGGACACGGAATACTCTGGTTATTAGTAAAAGCTTTATAAAACTTTTCATATTTTAACACTGGGATGTTTACAACAGAAAACATACAGATTGAAAATCATTCATTATAATCATTAAGTATATATTCAGTGTTATCCTCATCTAGAAACGCTGAGCACAAGGCAGGAGTACAATCTGGACAGGACACCAGTGTCTCATAAAGCAAGACACACACACACACACACACACACACACACACACACACACACACACACACACACACACACACACACACACACACACACACAAACACACAAACATTAATTCTGACCTGGGCCAAATTATATTAGTCAACTTCTGTGTTTTGTGCAATTGGTAAGAAATCCACCACCAGGGGAATATGACATAGTCCTCACAGACAGTAACCAGAGCTTAGGCTAGAAGTTCTGTTTGCCAGATCTGTGAGGCACCAGCGCTCTCTGCTGCATCACTGTGTCACCCCTTATAGGTGCATGTACTGTACATCCATCCATCCTTCCATCCATCCACCCATCTATCCACCCATCCATCCATCCATCCATCCATCTGTCCATCCATCTGTCCATCCATCCATGTACCTTAACCTGTAAGTCTCTCTACACAGGGCTGTGTTAGAACCTTCAGCCTGGAGTCTTCCCTATAAACTGTATATATTTTTTATTATTATTTTACCCCTATGGAAAGGTTACTGCATAATACTGAAATAACTAAATTTAAAATCCAGAATTAGATCCACCTGCTTAAACAATATTCTTGGTTTTAAAGTTTTGAATAAGTGAGCATGTAATACATGTGATACATAAGACATCGCAGTAAGACTTTAAGTGGGATGCGAAATGATGCAAAAAAAAATTGGACAGCTGAAATCACCCCAAAGTCTTATCCAATGACAGCATGTAATATATTGTTTTATGTCTCCTTATATTAAAGAAAGAAGTTAATGCAAGTTAATTCCTCTTATCCAGTAAACATGTAAGTCTATAAAGGTATAGAAAGTAACTATAAAAAGTCTTTTCCTTGTTATTTTTCTTCCTTTTACAATAGGTTATTAATAATAATAATAATAAGGTTAACAATAAAAATGCTGCTTGACGTGTTACTAGGTAACTAATAGTACTGCTTTAAGAAAAATATATATATATTAAAAAATAAATAAATTATATATATATATAATATTAAGTCCATATGTATAAAATATATGTAAGATAAACTATATACACTATTTGAAGACATTTCAACAATTAAAGATATATTTCATAAAGTTTACTTCAAGCTATTGACTTGCTGTGAATCAGGAATTTTATTGCTTTCCACATCACATTACCCACAAGAGGGAGCCACATCTTCAAAATCTATTGCTGTTCATAATGCCAACATTATTTTCTCTTCAGTAATAAAAACATTGGATCTAAAAGCGTCTCAATATGTCACTGCACAAATTTCTTATTTACTTCTAAACCAAACCGAGCCTCTTTGCGGGAACCTTCTATGGAAGCTGTGAGAAAGACTTCTCTTTAAGTGTGTGTGTGTGTGTGTGTGTGTGTGTGTGTGTGTGTGTGTGTGTGTGTGTGTGTGTGTGTGTGTGTGTGTGTGTGTGTGTGTGTGTGTGTGTGTGTGTTTGTAGATCTGACAGATTTTGTTTTCAATATTATGTTTATAAGAGTTTCCAGAAAACAAGATAAGTAGTATTTAGTGTTGATCACTGATACAAGGTTGGATTCTGTATTTGTGATTGCCTCATCCTGAAAGGACAAAAGCATCACATGCAGTGGTGGTGCTGCACAAGACTGCCACATTGATAGTTTCCTTTATTCTATCATGTCCTGGTTCCTGTATATGTTTCATCTTTTCCCTTTTAAGCCACACTGAAAAAAAAAAAAACAGTGTTATGATTTGTCATCTCTTTGTCATTTCTTTTTTTAAAATTAAGGATTAGACACCCAACAGGCGTGTACTAGGAACCAGATCCAGTTTGGCAGAGTGCATCTGTTTTTCTCAGCATGAAGATTTAATCATGACCACCCATGCCAGTAACAGCATATACCCAGTGAGTCAGGCTGTCTCTTGTGTGCCAGGCTCCCCTGTTGTGCCTTCAGTGTGGGAAGTGTTCACTGTCATGTCTTCTTGAATCAAGGTTGTATCTTTTTGTTGCTCTGGTACTCTATTTGCACCATCGCTGAGAGCACTGCCTTCATATAACACTCTTACAGCAGTGTTCTTCAAAAGACAGCAGTCCCATCCTTACCATCAACAACACAACAATACGACCAGTTCGGCGGTTGCCTGGGAAACAGAGGAGTGACAGCATGTACTAGCATTTGATTGGTTGATGTTCGGCAGGGGTGGAGCTTTTGCCTTCTCTGCAATACTGAAATAGGGGAATTCTCACTCCTATACGCCCCCACCATCATCACAGCCCCCTTTGTTGCACTAATATCCCCTGCAGACTCCTGTCTCTATCTCTGTTTCTCTCTGCATCTATCCATTTCACACGGAGTCCGCTGTGCCTGTTGGCCAACTCTTCATCTTCCTCCATACCAACACAGGGAAAAATGTCTTCCAAGCTGCCAGCAGGTAAACAGAAACCCACATCCCCCTTCAGGAAAAGGGGAAGCCTGCAATATGCTGCCAGCACAGGTAAGAGACTGTTTATGATCCAACTGCAAAATGTCATGTTTTATAAATAGTTCAGAGGATATACATCACATGAATGCACTTACTATACATCTAGAGAGCATTACTGCAATTAGTACCTTTCTTTTTGGAAATGCACCAGATCCTCTGTAGGTTTATCAAGATCTCTTGAACAGAGTGAAAGACGAGCGTGAAAGTGATATGGTTCATTATGCATGCATCCTAAACTAAACCTGCTGAGGAAAAAAAATCACATCATGAATAAGCAATCGATCAAATGTGGTAGTTCATATAGTGTGTCATAAATAATCTAAGAGAGCGTATAAAATGTACCAGGGAGATAGATGTGTAATAATTTGTTCCAGTAGTTCCTGTTTTTATCCACACTATGTGTGGTGGTGAAAAGACGTGGTTCTGATTACAAAATGATGAGTTGTGCTAAACTTACCGCACTGACGTGCTTAATATAAGTGCCAAAAAACAAAGTCTGCCATGTGTGAGCTGCCACAGCAGGGGCTATGATTAACACTTTATTAGAGATATTTTCACTGTGGCCAATAAACATTACATAACTTTTACACAGGGCTTGATTTTCATAAAAAAACATCTTTATTTGGTACTGAAAAAAACAGCAAACTGTATCATGGTTGTATCAGAAAAGTGCATAAACAAGCATCAAGCTCAGCATCAGATTTCTCTGACATGTTCATGTACGTGAGTGAAATTTGATCAGCTTCAGGTGTGAATTTTGTGACCATGCTGCAGAGCTGCTAAAGAGGTGGAATAATTATCTAAGCTACACAATCTAACAGGTGGCTTGTGATTTTCACTCCACGGGAGATTCCATCTGCTGATCTAAGAACTGAAAGCTCTTAATTAATGACATAAATATTATTTATTTTCCTTTCCTGAGAATAAAAAAACTGAGCAGGTGAATATGACTTTAATTCTCACAATAATTCTGTGCTTGTGTCCGTGTGATTTTTACAGGGAGCGATTGAAACAAGCTAAAAGGTTGCATAAAGGTTTCATCCAAAATCAACTTCTCTAAAAATTGGTGTGAAAAGCACTCAGGCCCACAGCGGCCACTCCACAATAACGAGGCAGTGTTTAGTGCGTGGGTGGATCCTCACCATTGTCTGATCACAGCATGGCGAACCTGACAGTTTAACGGCCCCATTACCTTCTAAATACAAAATAAATAAATAAATAAAATCTAAGGAGAATACACACCACCACAAAGAAGAAACTGCATAAAATGGAGGTTTTAATTAGGCACTGACTGGTTGCACAAATGGATCTTTCAGGTTATAAATTCAGAACAGTAAAGCAACTCGGTTAATGTTGTTTATATCATTTTAGCAAAATTGTAAAGATCTCATGGATATTATTAGAGGCAGTGAGTGAAATGTTTAAGGTTTAAATGTTTTGCTCAATCAAAAGCACATTATATAGTTTCTATCTTGATTCTCTGTTATGGTTCCTTAACTATTTACAGTCATTACCTAGTCATTTGTCAACATGTATTGACTATTAGCCTTCGAATTGCTACACCATATTCTTTAGTTATTCATAACATAACCAATGAGGGTAAATTTGTCTATCAAGCTATATCTTCCTGCCTTTATATTCAGTGATGACCTTTGGACTTCGACCACTGAGGGAGTGACTGGGTAGGTCTTATCACTATTGGCTCTTCTGTGTTACTATCCGGCTGGAATTACTTTACTGTCTTTCACAACCTTCCACCAGCTTAGAGACCACTTCTGCATTAAGTTCTCTCATCTATTCTACATACAACATGTCTATCAATTCTAAAGAAACCTCTGGACGGTCAAGACAAGGTAGGAAGGGCAAAATTCATGTTAATTATTTTCATGTAGAATTTCTTTGTATCTCTTCAAAGCTTAGCTGGGGTTTGTTTATTATTATAATGAAAAGTATTATTTTAATCAAACCTGTTATGAATTATGTGTGAATAAACTGATCATAGTGGTTGTGTTATCACTATACTTAGTGATATCCACATGGTGGAGCTGAAAGCACAGCAATGAGTTGCCATTTTACGATTTCTCAGCTTTTCTCTACCCTATTCATCAGTGTGTGAATGGTTACATTGTTGACCAGACATTGCTTGTGTGGGGGAAAATTTAGCACAGCAGTCATAATGAAAAATATTCAGCTAAAGCAGCCCTATGGTCATAAACTAACAGTGATGAAGGGCTAGAGACAATTAACACACATGGTGTGTGTAAAAGATGATCCACAATTTCTAACCAGAAGTTACTCCAACACCGAGGGGAAAACCTGAAAGAATATCTTACAAAAACCTGAAAGAATATCTAATCAGAAGTCTCTAATTCATATTAGTGGTGTCCCTAAAGTGATCTATTTTAATAAATAGACAGGATATAGACTGTATGTACAAAAACATGCAACAGATATAAAAAAAAAGTCTAGACATAATTCTATAAAATGATTTTTTATATAAATAAATGAAACCAATCATTTCATATCTTTATCCACATTTAATGTAAAATTACACATATAAAAAAGGAAATATGAAAATAAATAACCTAGTTGCATAAGTGTGCACACCCCTAAACTAATACTTTGTTGGAAGAAACTTTTGTTTTTATTTCGCCACGCAGTCTTTTTGGGTAAGAGTCTATCAGCATGGCACATATTGACTTGACCTACAGATTTTTATACCGGTTTGTCTTTGCCTAGAACAAAAACATTGCTCTTCCTTTGTTTGAGCTTTACTGATTTGGATGTATGCTGTCAGTCATTGTCCTGCTAAAAGGTGAAATTCTTTTTCATCGTCTGCTCACTAGCAGGCACCTGAAGGATTTGCATTAAAATCAACTGGTATTTGCAGCCCCACCTGAATAAAAGTCCATGTTCTGAGCGAAGAAATGCAGCACTAAAGCATGATGCTGCCACCATGCTGCACTATGGGCATGATGTCCTTTTTTTTGCACCAAAAAATCCAACACCGTCATTTTATAAATTTTTGAGGGATGTCTTCTTGGTCATGGTACTATGGTGCACCATTCTCATTATTTGCTCAAGATGGCTTTTGCGGTGTTCCATGATACAGCTTATGTTTTGGAAACGTATATACCCCACGCCTGAGCAATAACTTGCAATAAATGATATACCATGCATGTTATCTCAGCTCTTTGTGGAGCATGGCTTCTATAGCAAGATGAAACCAAGATGATGCAAAAAAAAAAAAAAATCCTACAAAAACAGCAATTCATTGATGACATCTTTATGATAATTACATTTGAACATGAGACTGAAGGTAAAAACAGCAGTATCCACAATTTTAAAAGGCTGGATACACTTATGCAACCAGGTTATGTAACTTTTTATTTACCTTAATTTTCTTTAATTTTTTTTTTTAATAACCTGACATTGTATCATTGTTCTGTCTTCAACATTCTGACGATTCCAGGTATAAGTGGTTAGCTAGTGCAGAATAAACTGGTTGCTTTTTAAGGACAGACTGGCAACTTCATCACAATGGTTTCACAGTCCATCTGTACCTCAGCCTGTTTCCAATAAAGATATGCAGGATACAATGCCTATTGTTCCCTTTGATTTTCCTCTGATTTAACTTTTTGCAGGAGTAAAATAATTTTTAAAAGTTTTAACAACGTATTTAATGTTTTCATACCAGTTAATCTCGAAAAGTCAGACAATACAAACACATGGTTTAAACAAATTTCTGTCAATCTCTGTCAACAAAAGCATATCATTCATTCATTCATTCATTCATTCTCTTTTTAAAGAAGACTATGTTTTTCTTGAGAACAATCTCAGTGGATGAATGAACCAGTTACTGAACACCAGTTCTAATGAGATATATACACAAGTCTATAATGTTTCATTTATTTGTATGCTTTTTTTTAAATACATATCCAGTTATTGTAGTATCACTGAAGAAGAATTGCTCATTGTTTACTAAGAAGCATGGAAACAGGTTTCTATGTCACCTTTCCTGGACCCTGTGCACTGCAGTAAAGCCATGCGAATACAGAGATGTGTCACTCAGCACAGTGTTCTCAGGATGGTCTCATATTTTCAGTGTCAATATTTTCTTTAAACATTTTCCAATAATAGTGTGCTATATTCACACATCTTACTACAGTATAATGTCTGAAACGCTCCATATTCTGTTTTGTAGCATATGCAAGAATTAGGTGTGAATTACACATATATTTTTATCCTCCGTATCTTTCAGTAATCAGAGTGGTGTAGGGATGTGTAGTTGGGTTAATGGGTGGCAGGAATCAGTCTGAAGCATTCAGTGGACACACAGCATGTCACAGCTCATAGCACAGACTGACAGAACAGTGACCAGGGGCTCAGTGTAAAGATTTCTAATGGAGTCCTTCATTTCTAGCCTCATAGTATTGTCCTTGGTCAGAGTAACTGATCATCCAAACAGCCAGAAGCATGTGGTATAGTATATAACTCCAAAAAATAGTCCAGTTCAAGGTGTCTATAGGCTTCACAAACAAAAACATACAAAAGATGCAAAGGTTTTAAAAAAAGACACACATTCAAGATAGCTGATAATAATAAATAGCTCATTCTTTATACATTATATGTATAGTATGACATTTATTCAAAATAAGCTTAATATAATGTATACATCGATTTCTGTGTATTATACACTGTTACATAATACACAGTTGAGTGTGAAAACTGTATTTGTGTAAAAAAAATCCCCATCTGTTTTTTTTTCTATTATTGATGTCTTAAAACACACACACACACACACACACACACACACACACACACACACACACACACACACACACACACACACACACACACACACACACACACACACACACACACACACAAATGTCGCCCACTCTGCCTTTGAGTGCGTGAAAAACCCAACCAGCAGAATCTGTACGTGCAATGCAGTCCTCACACTGCGTCACCGAGATGTACTAAAGGGGGATTAAGCAGAGGCCCTGCTATCCACAGAGGCAGCAGGGATGCTGCTAAGTCTCCTCACCCCCGGCCCTGCACGCAGGTGGTACAGTCCGGTTGCGTGTCAGAGATATTTAAATGAGCAGAGGAGCGACAGAGGCTGCCTCAGACAGCTGGCACAAACCAGGAAGAGGAGAGAGAGGGGGGAGTCGATCCATCCGTCCCATCAGTTTACTGTATGTATGGTTGAGTTAGAGAAACAGCAACAAGCATGCGGATGAATGAGTGAATCGTATCAAATGCTATAGATTTGTGTTGCTGTAGAGTGCCTGTGTGGTCTGGCTAACCCCCCAACCCCCTCTTCCCATTCTCTCCTACTGTCTCTCTCTCTATTTCTCTTTCCCCGTGTGTCATGATAGAGAAACACCATTCATCCCTAAACCGGTAGACCATATCCATATCTCTCCTCAGCTGGATCATCAGTTCTTAATGAGACGCCTGTTCTCTAATAGTCTCTCTTCACTCCTGCTTTTATCCCTCTTTTGTTGCTTTTTCCTTCCATTCTTACACCCTCAGCTGTTTTGCTGTCAGTGCACGCTTTCCCCCCTGGAAAACACTACATCAATGTATATGTATCTGTGCTTATGTGTGGGTGTTTGTTTGCGTGCGCGTGTGCGTGCGTGCGTGTGTGTGTGTGTGTGCGTGCGTGCGTGTGTGTGTGTGTGTGTTTGTGTTAACTAGAGGGATAGAGAGAGGGAGAGAGCGTGCAAAAAGAAGCTATTTCAGGGATGTTATTTGAGTGTCTCCAGCTCTGCTCTTCAGTGTAAGGGCCTAAAACATACAGTGTGCGTCTGTGTGCGCGTGCGCTCTTCATTACTTTTTTACACTTTTATGCACTTTCTAAACAGCAGCAGAGTCAAGAGCGAGATGACGTTAATTACAGGCTAACATATAGCCTTAACGCCACATCAGCATTGGCCGTGTACATATAAAGGCACAGTAGCACAATTCATTCACTTACCACGTATCATTCTAAGAATCAGTCTGCTGATACAGAGCAAATAAGAGTGTAAATAAAGCATGATTTTAATGTAGTCAGACCAGATGATAGACGGGTTTAAGTGTAACTTTTTTTTTTTTTTTTTACAATCTTAACCCATAATTTACCCAATTTCCTAAAAAAAAAAAAGATTAAACACATCTAAAGTAAAATATTCAATTGTTTTCCGTTTTCATCACGCCGGTTAAATGCAGATGTAAACAGCTGGAGGAGGTGCAGGTAATTATAGCCCATTATGAATAAAATGTTTTACTTTGTTGTTTGCTAATAGTCAGTTACCCCCACCCCCCACCCCAACTGGGTATATAACACTAGATAAGCTGGAAGTTTTAACTTGGACCTTGATAACAAATGTGTAGAGTATAATATTTGCATTTTTCATATTAAGCATATCTTATTTCTTCTGCAAGCATTTAACGTATGAAACAACAATTTAATCACATATATTTGACTGCTTTGTAGTAAAAAAAAAAAAAAAAACCCTGTTTCCAATATATTACTGTAAAAATGATCTGAGCGAGAGCGAGCGAGCGAGCGTATGAGTCTGTGTGTGTGTTTGTGTGTGTGTGTGTCAGATAAGGAGATAAGGATAGACTGTACCATATGGCTTAACCCTTTAAACTCCAGCAGCCAGTGGGTCAACAATTAAATCCCTATACACATGGGGGACTGACAGTAACTAGCTGCTCTCACATGCACCCAAATTTTCCACTCAGAATAAAAGCATTCATGTATTTAGAATAAGCCATATTTTTTGTTTGCTTCCACTCTGAATCACAATAAGCATTTGGTTTGAAAAAAAATGTCCAGTGTGTAAACATTGTTCCTGTTACACTTTATTACAGTGTTATTCTGTATTGTATCTTGATATGTTTTATACTATTGATACTGTAGTTATTGTAAGGTTGAACAGATCACACCATAAACAATGATAATTCATGTGCAGTTCCCAAACATTGGCTTTGAATGTTGGAACCACTGCAAAATAAGTAATTCAAAACAGCTAATGTGTGCATTTTGTTATTTTCAACAACCTTCGTGCTGCTGAATGTGGCATAAATATTAAACACTGAGCATAAAGTCTTCTTGCTATGCCTGTAAAATGACATTTGGACAATTTTTTACTGAGATACAAATCATTTCAAATGTTTCTTAAATACGAGCAGCTAAAAGCAGTGAATAGACTCACATACTCTTTGTTGTTATGGTAACCTTGACACTAAATCCGACTCATTGAATTTGCATAACTTTCAAATAATGTGTATTTAAAAGGACAAATTAAATACATAGCTCGTGCTGTAGATTTAACTCTTTTTGAACAGTTTTCATGGCATGATGTTAATACACCCCATTATTCCTAACTATTATTCTTATGAATAAATAGGTATTTTTGTTATAGTCCTCTCACGTGCAGACAGTTCTACACATTCATTTCATGCTGCCCGCTTTCGTGGCAAAGCTAACATATGCAGAAAGTGAAGATTGTTGAAGCAGCAATAGCCACATTTCCCCACAATAACATCAACAATTCATTTGGCCTACATAATTATCAATAGTCATCAATAAACTGATTCTGCCTGGCATAATTCAATTATGATGACATTGCAAATTTACAGCTAGTCCACTTTCAGTCCATAAGCGAAAAGTATTTGATGCATTTGAGTCTTTTCCAGCTGATCATTAGGCCTGTTTTTTACCATTAGGATCATTTTGCCCCACAATACACTTGCCACTGGCATGACATAACGGTCCCTTGAGTGCCTAAACCTAACCATATTTGACCCAGATTTCTCTGCTGTCTGTGTTGAGAGATTTGCACTTCATGGGCAGACACAAGAGCCAAGTGTCATCTATTTATCCTTGCTGATGATAAACTGATACGGAATGAATCAATACACTGCTTTTAGCAGCCAAAGTCAACTGCAATCATGAGGTCAGGCACCCTGAGTTTTTGTAAACATAATAAAACTTAATGGCTTCAATTCAATTTAGATCAATATTGTTGCTGAATGTAAACACAGCTATAATTTGTTTACATTTTTCTTTCTTTTGGGTTATCACAGGCATAATGCCATAATATTAGTGCTTTCTCTACACACATAAAATAAGCACAAGGAACTGTACTCTAACTTGTTTCCACAATACACGCATCCTCATCATGAAATGATTAAACAGCCATAGCTATTCAAAATAATAGCATTTATTCAAATTGATAATAATCTAATCCAGCCATAGCTATTCAAAATAATAGCATTTATTCAAATTTATAATAATCTAATCCTGTCCCTTACCTTCAGGATGGTGGAGTCTATAGTGTATTTTGCATAATGGATTTATAGTGTGTTTACTAACCCAGGTTATGGTTTTGTGACTAAATTTAATAGGATTGCGTTAGCTGCCCAACTAGCTGTCTCTCGTTAGCGTCATAGGATTAAGTAGGAATTATAGTAGGAATGAAGGAAATTATAGCAAGCAATTTAGGAAAGCTTGGTGAATAACCTCTTCATGAACCTCTTCAATTGTCAGTAATTCCTGTAAGTAAGCCATGTTTTCACAACTAAATTATTTTTTAACCTTGGGTGTGTTTTCACTTCAGGACATTTTACAGTAACTCAGAAACTTTAGTCATTTTTTTCCTATAGTGGAGCATTTCAGGAACCCCTTTAAAGGTAATGTCTCCTTTGTTTGAGAAATGGTTCATAAAACTGAGTCGGGACGACAAACAAAACTAACGTGTAGCCAATGAGTAGAAAGGGGCATGTATTGTCAAATATGGGTGGAGAGAGTGTTCAGTGCGCATGTGTGACATTAGCAGAAAGCGATTTTAACATTTAACAAAACAAAGAAAGAAAGTGAAGAAAGGCTTACGATAAGGCAAGAAGTAAGACCCGTGTTAACATAGGATCAGCTTTCCAGCGCTGGAGAGAACTGAAGGCGCATATTCACAGATTCAAATTTCCAGAGTCAATAACTCCTGAGCTAAATGCTGTTGCTACACAAATAACACCTCTTTTTTATCGTAGTAATGTAGAGAGGCAGCTACAACCATGTTTTGTGTAGTAACAGTGTTTAGCTCAGGAGTTATTGACTCGGGAAACTCCAATCTGTGAATATGCGGCCAACTTTACTTAAGACCCCGAGGTCACTTTTTCCTTCTCGATAGGTGAGTAACGTTGGTTTTGCTTTGTTTCACAGAACTAATATATGCCGTCCTTTGCATGATTATGCTTGTGTGTCATTTTTGCTTGTTAGTTTATCTGCAATCGTATTGTTCTTCCCTTCAGCTATGATAAAGACACATTTCTTTCCATTAGTTGCCTGGGTTACGTATGTATGTGTGGGCGGAGCTATCAATACAGGGGTGGGACCCATTTGGGTTAGGGGCGTTTTTGTTTTGGTGATTTCAAATGTCAACATTGGATTTCAAACAGCGGAGACCCCACCTTTAAGGAGCTCAGGAAATTTAAGAGCATTGCCACTACAGGAAACTTTCCAGTAGTTTTGGAACTTTTTTCTCATTCAGACTGTTTCAAAAACCCTTTATTTTGGAATAGACCTATCTTCACTGTCCTGTTTGAAAAAAAAATGTCATTGACATGTAGTTCTGACATTCAGCCTTGCTTTGTCTCCAAGTTGGGTTGCTTGCACAGTTGTAAACAAACATTTGTGCCCACACAGTTGTGTCATTTCTGTTTGAACTGTGGTCGGGATGTGGCTCAGCAGGTAGCGTTGCTGCCTGACAGCTCCAAAAGCCCCAATACTGATCCTGAACTTGGCTTACTATCTGTCCTGCTTTTCTCTCCATGTTCTCCTCATGTGCATGTGGGTTTCCATTGGGATCTCAGGTTTCCTCCGCCCTCCAGAAACATAATGCCAGTTGGATTAGCTAGGATAACTTGTGTGAATGTGGATCTGCGTGATGCTTTTTATCTTCTGGCTTCCCATTCAGGATATTTCCTTGCTTCACAGTGTACTGCAGTAAGCTCCAGATCTACCACGTCACTGACCAGGATAAGATTGTTACTGAATGTGAGTGATTGAATGAGTATGAACTGTTCCAACACTAGCAACATTGTTTAGCAACCTTAGGCTGGAGGAAGGGAGTTATTTTGGAACTATATACTGGTGAAGACTGCATCCTTTCAGGATTACTGATGAATCTGGCCATGGTAATTGAAGCTCATCTATTGAACAGTAAGGTCAGAATCTTTTAGGATTTTGTTGAGATCATTGGGTAATAGTCTTATTGCTAGAAGCTCTTTGTGTTTAGACATGAAATATTGAAATTATGCCATGCTAACTTTTGGGGGCACAGTAGTTTGATGGTTAGCAAGTTTTTTCTCCTGTGTGTGAAGTTTTCATGTTCTCTCTCAAGCCTGGGCTTTTCTTTGCTTACTCCGAAATATCCCCCATTCAAAAGACATTATCCCCCATTCGTGATGTAAACTGATTGGCATCTGTAAATTGTCTATAGTGTGTGAAGGGGTGTGTGCGATTGTGCCCTGCGATAGGCTGACATCCTATCTAGAATTTACCCGGCCTTGTACCCCTAGTCTCCTGGGGTAGGCTCCAGGTTCCCCATGACTCATTAGAATGTACAGTGTAGAAAATGGATGGATTCATTAAAATTATCTAATTGGATTCTGGTTAATGATATACGTGTTTTTCAAAACAATTGTGTGACTTGTGCTACCATGCTAAATTAGAAATCCATTTCTTGTAGTCTACAGTCATATCGTAGGAATGAAATGAGTAAAATTGGTTTTTGACTTTTGTGGATAGAATAGGTTTGGCATTATATAACCATGGAGCCTGCAGCTCCAAATATAACCTTCATTAAGAGATTAGACAGTAGGCAGCATGCTCGCCTGTGTGTCTGTGGTCCTGGAGATTCACTGTGTTATAGCCATTCTAACACATGCTATTTTCCCACAGCATTTTGTCCCATCAGAAACGTGAGTGTTTCATAATTGTATGCCAGAGTATGCATGTAATAATAGGCTTTTGTTATAATTACATGGCTACCCTGTAGAAGGGAGTAGGGAAGTGACCAAAAAAGCGAGATGAGAGAAAGAAGACAGATACACAGAGTAAGAGAACTAATCTGTGTGTTTACTTGCTGTCCCTATCTCTTTGTTAATGGTCTTTGGTAACGAGCAGCGACTGTGATAATTATCCTCTCCATCTGCTCCATATCAACCCACATGTACAACTTGCAAACCGATTGTCATGCAATTAAATGACTGAAATAAAATGTAGCATTAGCATTGAAGGTTGTAGAGAGTGAAATAGTGAGCGGTTGAGTCATTCTAAATACCGTCTTAACCACATGCTGCCTCAGTTTGTATCATTTTATTTATTTACATATTTTTTGATTTTTGAATATTTTGTAAATATTAGTAAATCTGTGTAAGGGTAACATTAAATGAGGTAGCAAGCTTTTCTAAAATCTACTTAAACTGGTATTAATGTATAACAGTGCATGAAATTACATAACAACGGAAATTACTAAGCTAAAATATTCAGAAGTTTATCCCCAGCTGCCTCTGGACCTGTGCAGAGTAACTGTTTAATGATGCAGTGAGAGTTAGTAATTATGGTTTAGCTTAAAATAGGAATTAAAATAGGAATTTTTGGTGTGTGTGTGTGTGTTTATATCACACACACATAGGTTTGGAACCAAAGGATTTCCTTTTAGGAACCATAGAATTGTCCCCAGAAAAGGCTGTAGCTTCCTACAAAAATTCAGCTTTTTCAGTTTTTTATTCAGTCAGTTCAGAAAGTTTTCCTTTTGGTTGCTGAGCTTCAGGTTGGGGTTAAATATAGGTGTTGGATAACAAGAATTAGTAATGAAAATTATATATAGTAAGAGTATAGTATGATGTGTGTGTGTGTGTGTGTGTGTGTGTGTGTGTGTGTGTGTGTGTGTGTGTGTGTGTGTGTGTGTGTGTGTCTGTGTGTGTGTGTGTGTCTGTGGGCAAGAGCTCCAGTGTCTCTGCAGAAAGGGGGTAAGACTGCACTCTTTAAATATGCATGAGCTTTATGAATTTTTGATTACTGGTTACATCACACACTGAACAGTCTAGAAAGGGCTGCAAAAAAGTTCAAACCCAGTTTATTGAAAAGGTTCACATGAAATGTCTGCTTATTTATAGTGTATTTAGTTTCTGATGAAAATGTTTCCAATAAAAAAATCCACAGTGAGTAAGATAGCTGACTTGAACAATTAAATTACCCAGGAATGCAATTCAATCAGCTAATGCAATACTTACTAAACCTGGACACACACACACACACACACACACACACACACACACACACACACACACACACACACACACACACACACACACACACACACACACACTCACAATTATGCTCTTTCACCGAAAAGCTCCATTGTGTTGGAGACACAGCCATCTGTTGATCTCTAGCCTTCAGTGTTTAACGATTTTTGCTATTTTCTGTCCTGCAGGAACAATAACAAAAACAGGGAAACATGTATGTGGATGCTGATAATGAATAAAACTTGCTTAAGTTTTCATAATAGGTCTGTTTCAAGCTCCCTTCCTTCTACCCTCTCTCAATTTCTCTCAGTTTCTCTCTCTCTCCTTTTTTTCTCTCTCTCTCCAGTAGACCTGCGTGGTGGACGTCATCTCTTGACTTTCCAGTATTCCTTGCCTGGCATCCCAGTAGCAAAGCACGGACCGATAGACCTGCGGACTTCCATGGATGGCAAATACAAAGAAATTGCTGAGGTGATTACTACAAACAACATTCACTTGTTTTTCATAGCTTGGGCTGAATCATTTATGAAACTCTTAATATTATATGCTGATTGTTATTTTTTAATGTAATCTCGACATGTTTGTGTTTGTTTGTTTCTGTTATTTGGTGGTGGGGATGGGCTGCTGTGTGACACATTATATTACAAGTGGAAAATTCTGGCAAAAATAGCACTGACATGCTAATGTCTGTTGACTTTTAACCTCAGTGTGTATTTATCTTTTGGCCATAACATAAACACTGGAAACCATTTTAACAGCACCTTATAAACAAACCAGTCCTTAAAAACGGTTTAGTATTTAAAGCAACAGGCACAAAGAGAAGACTACTCACTAATCATTTTTATTTTATTAACATAGCCATTGGCTCACACCTCAGAACCAGAACTTACTGATGAACAGACATTTATATTAGTGAACAACCAGTGCTGTGGTGCTGTGATATCTTTTGTGGTGCAGGTTAGAATCTTCCCCTTGAGCATTTACCTATAGAATTTTTTGTAAATGTAATCTATGTCTAGGACTTCTGACTTTATCCAGCCTTTATAATGCTGCATCTCCTACATTTTGTACTCAAACTGCTAACAGGCTAAACACCCAGGTTCAAAATCAAAATAGTACAAGACTACTGATTTGATTGATTTAAATGCTGATTTTTTCTCTCTCTGTGTCTTCTGTGTAGGAAGTGTAGGTAATTTTAGGGGACACAAAAAAACAAAAACAAAACTATAAACCCATCAGCCCCTATTGCTGGGAAAATAAAGAATATAACTGCCAGACCATTCTACTGAACTTTACTGCTGCTATGATTTACATCTGTTCTGTGGTGGGTTTTTTTTTTTTTTTTTTTACCAAACTTTGTGGTAAAGTTATACAATTAAAACATTAAGTATTCTGTTATTGTCTATAAGTCTAAAAGAAATGGTGATGGATGATGTAAATTGAGCGAGAGCTGATGCTTATTTTCCATATCTCTTGTCAAGAGTGGAGTTTATTTTAGTAGAACAACTGAAATATCTTAACATGTGAGTGATTGAATAGTACGCATGGATGTTTGTTTTAGTTTCCATTGTTATGCTGACACACAGTTATATATCTCATCAAAACCAGATGAAATAGCCACGGTGTCCAAATTAACTCAGTGTCTTAGAGAGATAAAAGACTGGATGAGCTGCAACTTTCTATTGTTAAACTCCGATAAGACAGAAATACTACTCATAGGTCCAAAAACCAGTGCACAGAAACTCTCACAACTTAACTCCCATTTAGAGGAATGCACTATTACTAGTAGCTCGACAGTGAAAGACCTCGGTGTTATATTAGACAGCAACTTGTCTTTTAAAAATCATATCGCCCATACTACCAAAACAGCCTTCTTCCACCTTAGAAATATTGCCAAGCTAAGAAACATCCTGTCTGTATCTGATGCTGAGAAGCTAGTTCATGCATTCATGACCTCTAGACTGGACTATTGTAATGAGTTACTAGGTGGTTGTCCTGCATCTTTAATAAATAGGTTACAGGTAGTCCAAAACGCAGCTGCCAGAGTTCTCACTAGGACAAGAAAGTATGACCATATAACCCCAATTTTATCATCTCTACACTGGCTACCTGTTAAGTTTAGAATTGACTACAAACTGCTGCTACTTACGTACAAGGCGCTTAATGGTTTAGTTCCCATGTATCTAACTAGTCTTCTAACACGTTACAATCCTTCACGCTCTCTGAGATCACAAAACTCAGGACTTTTGGTAGTTCCCAGAATATCTAAGTCTACTAAAGGTGGTAGAGCATTTTCTTATTTAGCTCCCAAACTTTGGAATAGTCTTCCTGATAGTGTTCGGGGCTCAGACACACTTTCCCAGTTTAGATGTAGATTAAAAACTCATCTCTTTAGTCAGGCGTACACATAATACATCCTATAGTATCATGCACTAGTACATTAGACCGGCACATTTTTATGAACAGCAGATATGTTAACCCTTTTCCACTGCTTCTCTCTTTGTACCCATCCCGAGGCATCCAGACACTGTACCAGCTCCCAACGTCCTCTGTGGGACGAAGCCTTTGGACGTCCACTGAGCCGAGGCCGACTTTAAGAATCCTGAGACATCTCCAGTTAGACTCTGTGACACTAAGGAGATCTGAAGTCCATGATCCTTACACCAATACAACATTTAACTGACTGTATATTACAATCACACCCCCAGTGTCACCCATATGAGGATGGGTTCCCCCTTGAGTCCGGTTCCTCTCAAGGTTTCTTCCTTTACCAATTTAAGGGAGTTTTTCCTTGCCACTGCTGCCTGAGTCACCTCAGACTTGCTCATAGGGGAATAAATACATACACATTGTGAACTATATACATCTAATAATAACCTAGAATTTTTATTCTGTTAATTCTTATTTCATTTATTATTCGTTATTTCCTTCATCATTAATTATGTTTACCTTCTGCTCTATGTTTATGTTCTGTAAAGCTGCTTTGAGACAACGTCTATTGTAAAAAGCGCTATACAAATAAACTTGAATTGAATTGAGTTGAATTGAATTTGTGTGTGTTTTTGTGTGTATCTTGTGTTAGGAGCTGTTGTCGCGCACTCTGGCTGAGAGTGAGATGCGCAGTGCTCCGTACGAGTTTCCGGAGGACAGTCCCATCGAGCAGCTGGAGGAGAGGAGGCAAAGGCTTGAGAGACAGATCAGCCAGGATGTTAAGTAAGAAAATCCATCTCCTTGCTTTCAGACAAGTGCTTTTAATCATGTCAGAAAACAGAGTGATGCTTACACTAATAAGAGATTTATGACTCTAGGCCATCTGAAAGCAAATGTTAGGATGTGTGAGATGTTTTACTCAAGGCAAAGTCATCATCATCTTCTAACCTGCCAGAGTGGTTTGGTGTCTTTATCATTTATGGGCTAGTGCATTATTAAGTAATTTCTCTGTCATTGACACACAGGTATGAGCCTGACATTCTTCTCCGAGCCAAGCAGGACTTTATGAAGACAGACAGTGCCGCTGACCTTGAGTGAGCTTGAAACCTCTTCTTGACATTTGGCTCTTGACAAGCACCCATGATGACTTAAAATCTACTTTCTTTTTGCCTTTGTTCAGGTATCTGAAAGAGCAGAGTGAAGCACAGCTGGATCTATATCCAGAGCATGAACTCATACCAGAGAGGGAGTACCAGAGAGTCTCCATCTCTGGAGAAGAACAATGTGGTGTAAGCATATTTTCATTTGAGAAATAAAAAGAATATAACTATAAGCGTGTATTAACCTAATAATTAACTATTTTAAATGCAGTTCAAACAACTTTACAAAAGGACATAGGAATTTTAGGAATTAAACCTGTTTATTAACTTAAAAATGAGAATGTTACAGTATGTTTATCCCGTTCCCCAGGTTCCCTTCACAGACCTGCTGGATGCTGCTAAATGTGTGGTGAAAGCTCTGTTCATCAGAGAGAAGTACATGGCTCTGTCCATGCAGAGCTTTTGCAGGACCACTGCTCGATACTTGACAGAGCTTGGGGACAGGCCTCTGGACCTCAATGTATACCAGGATTTGCCTGAGACCTCCATAACTTCAGGCAGGTTTTGTGCATAAATATGTATAATGAGAGAAAGTGGCATGCCTCGTTTGGAGGTATTTGATAATAAGGGACCGCATTGTTTTCTTGTATATGTATGTCATATTCAATATTTTTCTCCAGATGCTCCAGTTCACCCACCGGTCTCAAGAACCCACCCTTATGAAGGTTTAGACCCAAATAGCTTTCCACCAGACATGGGCTACAGCTGCAAGATGATAGATGGTGTCGTACATGTGTTTACTCATAAGAGAAATATGGAAAAGTGAGAATTTTGCTGTCATTTACAATTTCATTTTTGAAGTGTCAGTCAAAGTGTATTTATACATCAGGAACATGGAGCTAATACAGTAGTATGCCTAAAGTGTTAAAGTGTCCTTGAGTGGTAAAAGCTAGAGTAGTATTAATTGCTTAAAAAGAGCACTCCATAGCTATTATACTGTATATAATGTTAAAAACCTTTATTATTTCTCACCAGAGCCATAGAGCTGGATCTTCCCTACCCTGATCTGCAAGAGTATATAGCTGACATGAATGTCATGATGGCTCTCATCATTAACGGACCAGTGTAAGTGATGCACAGCCTTTTAGTACAATCTAGGACCAAGGTACCTTGTTGTCTGTCTTGTACTGATGGTGTAATACTGATTAATTGTCATATACACATAATATTAAATGTAACATAATGTTTCTTAGTGCCTTAATTGTGTTGTTATTTTTTTTTCTGAAACAATTTATTAGGTTAACAATAGTATAATACTGGCCATGAACCATTTATTGCTCTGTAACAATTGTCCAATGTAGTTTTGAGGATTATTTCATTCCCAGCTGTTGGGCTTGTCAACAGAAAATCATTTTGTTATCGGCGGCTGCAATACCTGAGCTCCAAGTTTCAGATGCACATACTCTTGAATGAAATGAAGGAGTTGGCAGCTCAGAAGAAAGTTCCTCATCGGGATTTCTACAATATACGCAAGGTAAATATCTGGATCTGTTCAGTCTGGAAACGATTACTGCTTGCCCTTAAACGGGTTTATGTGGCTTTAGGATAAAATAGCACCTGTATGTTTATAGAAACACATTTTAGATACTTTATTAGTCCTTGTATTATCATGCCTCTGTTTTTTCTCTCTTGTCTCAGGTGGACACACATATCCATGCTTCATCCTGCATGAATCAAAAGCACCTTCTACGCTTCATTAAGAGGGCCATGAAGAAGTACCCTAAGGAGATAGTCCACGTGGAGAAAGGCCGAGAACAGACACTTATGGAGGTCTTTGAGTCAATGAATCTGACCGCTTTTGACCTCAGCGTGGACACACTCGACATGCATGCAGTAAGATCTCATCTGTATTAGTATGGAATACTCCTTTAAACTACAGCTGCAGATTCACTTTCTTCTTTCTGTTGGCTTAGGATCGAAACACGTTCCATCGCTTTGACAAGTTCAACTCCAAGTACAACCCAATTGGAGAGTCCATCCTCCGGGAGATATTTATTAAAACAGACAACCATATTGAAGGGAAATACTTTGGACACATTATCAAGGTATATTTTGCTGATTTACAGTGCACATTTTTGATATTTTGACACAGTGTTTCAGCACGTGAATTTCAAAATAAATTTTCCACAATGCCATATGTAATCTTCCACAAAAATATGTAATCGTATCTATGTAATTTAGGTGGTTTAGGTATGATCTCTGAGATGATTTTCTTTGTTTGATAGATTTTCTTTGATACATCTTTGTTAGGTGAACCATCAGCACTGAAAAAAATTACATCTTAGTGTTAAAATATCTTTACAAAAAAGAAATAAAATAAAAGAAATAAAATGATCACAATAAACCAAATATAAGCATATTAATCCTATATTTAGGCATATTTTACTGTTTTTAAGCCTCATATTTTTTGTTCTATTCGCAGATATTTTGTTAATTTCTAGAAAGAATAGAAACAGACTATGTAAAGCTTAAAATAGTAAAATATTGATAGAATATTAAGATATTATCACTTACTAAGTGATATCTTACTAAGCCAGAGAGTCAGAAGGATGATCACAATAAAATTGAGGAACACTATAAATAAAAATGATTTTAGGTATTGCTTGTGTAATTGAACATTTATTATAGACAAAAAACTCACTTTCTCACTGTTTTTTCAATTTATTAACAAAACTTAGTCACACTCAGTCTGAGCAATATATACCTATTTTGTTGCCTTGTACCTTGTATAAATTATTTCCTCATCCCCTGCTTTGCATTTCAGGAGGTGATGGAGGATCTTGAGGAAAGTAAATATCAGAACGTCGAGTTGCGTCTGTCCATCTATGGCCGTTCCAGGGATGAGTGGGATAAGCTGGCACTGTGGGCCGTCAAGCACAGAGTCTACTCTGATAATGTGCGCTGGCTCGTCCAAGTGCCTCGTCTGTTGTGAGTACCTTCATGTTGCAATCACATTAAATAACATTTATTTCACATTAGTAAAGCCACTTATACAACAAAATATTTTTTGCACTTTGGTGCCATTTTTATAAGAATGTGAAAGGAACCTGTTAATAATCGAGTGTCTCCTCTGCAGTGATGTTTATCACACTAAGAAACAGCTGAGTAATTTCCAGGAGATGTTGGAAAACATCTTCATGCCTCTGTTTGAAGTCACCATCAACCCAAGCAGCCACCCAGAGCTGCATGCCTTCCTGCAACATGTGAGCATTTAGCTGACATTATTAAAGTATTTAGAGGTCTGTGTAGAACTGGTATTACCAGTTCTACACAGGTTAACTCCTACAGTAAATGTGGTTTGGTTTATTTTAAAATGTTGTGTAACAAAATGCTGCTGTGTCCATCAGGTGGTTGGGTTTGACAGTGTGGATGACGAGTCCAAACCAGAGCACCACATCTTTAACCTGGACAGTCCTCTACCTGCAAACTGGACAGAGGAGGATAATCCACCATATTCTTACTATCTCTATTACACGTTTGCCAATATGACTGTGCTAAACCACCTGCGCAGGTATTTCTCATGCAATGTCTGATAATAGAGTTGTTTATAGATGTTTAAGAGTCTCTGTGTTCAACATGAGACGCTATGTTTTTTTTCGAGATGGAATAATTAAATATTACCATGAATATTTTAAGAAACACTGGTTCCCACAATAACACTGGTTCCCACAATAAGTACAAAACATAGTTATGGAACGACAGATAAGGTTTTATTTATCATATTTTTATCATGTAGGTTTACTATCATACCGGGTACAAATTAAGATAATATACCAGTCATTTTCTTGAAAAATAAAAAAAAAAGGGATAGGATTTAAATATCGTTTACTTATGAGTTCTGGCAGTATTGTAATATTTTATATGTACAGTAAAGTTGTATGCAAACGTTTGGTCAACTTTTGCCAAATAAAATTATTTCCTAATTTTTGCGTTGAAAAAATTGAAACGTTGACTAACTTTCAGATAGAACTGGCTGTATGCTGGGCAGAAAGCCCAATCACACAATTATGATCTGCATAAAAGAGTCATCAGCAGGAAACCTTACCTGCCACCTCATCACAGAATGTCTGATGTATGCAAAAGAATATCTAGATATAGAGGCATTTTGAAAACAAGTGCCGTGGACTGATGAATGGAACTATTTGACCACAATTGCTAAAGGCGTGTTTGGAGAAATAAAAAGTAATGGCAACTGATAAAAAGTACGACTTATAGGGGTGTATGTATTATGTTTGTGGGGTTGTGTGGCAGCCAGTGGCACAGGAAATACTTTACAGGTATACAAGTAAATATCAATTGTTGAAGCAAATATGACATTGACAAAACATTGATCCAAAACATATTAAAAAAAAAAAAAAAAACACAATGTGTTACTTCAAGAAACACATGACAAAGCCTGTTTATTCTATGACTTCTGTATTCAGTCAGTTCCCAAATTTTGTATATTTCCATTTATTTTATATTTTCCACCCAAAAATGAAATCTTACAGATAAATGTTTGTATGCCGGTAAACTTACATAACAGACCAATTTTTAGACAAAACCATAATGGACGCTTTGGAGATTTGAAAGCAAAAGAAGAAGCATGTGCAAAAGTGTCTTCAGAGGAACTGCGGCACAATCTCTAAGATGCTCAAGCAAACTTACTGCTTGTAACTTACTGTGGGATCATTGCTGTTTTTTTCATGTGGCAAAACATCTGCATAGTATTGTACTGTACAACAGCATACTGTATATATTGTATGTACCTTATGTTAGTAAGGTTATGACTTCTTAAAAAGTGTACATGAACACTACGTATTGTTTCCTACAGGAGTAGGAACTTCAATACCTTTGTGCTGAGGCCACACTGTGGTGAAGCAGGACCAATTCACCATCTGGTGTCTGGCTTTATGCTCTCAGAGAACATTTCCCATGGCCTGCTGCTCAGGAAGGTAAAATGTGACTTTACCAATAGGTTTTTAAGATTTTTTTAAACTATTCATAATTAGTGTTGATTAGTCATTTTTTAATTGCAATGCCAAACAGGTATTTATAATAATGTGCTTTATCTAGTATTTTATAATTAACAACACAGGGACTTGTGGACAATCCACATAAGCAGTTTAATAGATTAGTAGCAGTCTAAATTGGAGCAGCAACCTCTTTAGTTTGCAAAATTACAAGAGATGTAAAATAATAGCAGATGCTAAGGATATGGCTGTTATACCATTAAGGATAACAATAACTAACATTTTATGGATGTTCCAGAAGAATAAACAAAAAGTATGAATAGACAAAATGTGAGACATAAATAAATTATAATTATATGAATATTTAAAGTAATATTTGTTTATTAATAAATGTAAATGTTTTGCATGACTGTGGTTGTAAGAGGAAAGAAACCCTTTGTGACAGTTACATTTACATTTTTATGGCATTTGGTATATGCAACTTAAAGAGGTCAGAACATTAACAATCAACTGCAAGGTTTATTTATTTTTTCTTTTAACAGCTACTGTACTTTATTCTTATTGTGCATAGATTATAACACATTTAACATTAAGTTACATTTTATGCACAGTCACTGCACATAGAATACCTATAATATAATTTTTTTCTGCTTGAAAAATTATTTTCATGCCGATACAGAGCTTGTAAACCTCTATGTAGCTGTAATTAATGAATAGTAGACAGGATTGTAAGAAGAGACACAGGTGTGTTTGTGTATGTGTTATGTTCCCTCCAGGCCCCTGTACTGCAGTATCTGTATTATCTGGCTCAGATCGGCATTGCCATGTCTCCTCTGAGCAACAACAGCTTGTTCCTTAGCTACCATCGCAATCCACTGCCTGAATATCTGTCCAGGGGCCTAATGGTCTCTTTATCTACTGACGACCCTCTGCAATTTCACTTCACAAAGGTCAGAGTCTGTTCAACAACAGCATTTACTTAGACTCAGAGATTCAGCTGAAAATACAGGCTAAAGCATTTGTTTAGAGTCAATGTTGGGCTATTTTGTTAACTGGGACGCACAAATAACTGTCTATTTGTATGTGTGTTTAAGGAGCCATTAATGGAGGAGTACAGTATAGCTGCTCAGGTGTGGAAGTTGAGCTCGTGTGATATGTGTGAGCTGGCAAGAAACAGTGTACTTATGAGCGGTTTCTCCCACAAGGTGCTGAATCACTCTGAAACAGCAAAGACACACACACACACACACACACACACACACACACACACACGCACGCACGCACATCATGACTATGCACAATGACAAAGCACTCATGAAAGGCTAGTGGATACATGTATGTGGAAGAAGATATAATATTCTCTCCATGGTGAACCAAAGACTAGGTGTGTCTACTAAAATGGGCGAAATAATACACACAGTTTTGCTGTCAATCATACCAGCACCACACACTGCAGTGTCACTGCCGGAAGTCAAAATGGTGATCCCATTCTACTGATAGAGTTAAAGTTAAAAAGGGCTGTCAGATATTCTACAATCAATAAATAAATATATACAAAGTTCATCTAGTAATGTATTATTAGCAGAATAATGACTAATAATGAATGATTAATACTACTGAAATTTTGACTTAGCTTGCTTTGACACATACTAGATTGATGTAAATATTTATCAGTCAATAGTTATTATTTCAAACATTATGTAATTACCTGCAATTGTTATATGAGAATCATGATTAAGTATAGCCAACTCATATTAATGTGAAAAAAATATTTAATACCTGAATCTGCTGATCACTGAAAAAGTTTCAGGCACAGTGCAATATATCATGCAGATTCTGATCAATAATTAAAATCTTGATCCACTTGAACTTGTGGCCTTCTGTTGTAGTAGCCCATCAACCTGAAGGTGTTGTTTGTTTTGAGATGCTCAACCAGTGTTGTATTTAAGTTACTCTAGACTTTTCAGCCCGTTGACCCTCAACTCTAAGAATATAATTTGTTTTTTGTTTTTTTAAACTTTTGTTCTGTAAACTCTACAGACTGTTGTATCTGAAAATCCACAGAGATCATAAGCTTCTGAAATACTGAAACCAGCCCATCTGGCACCAACAACCATGTCACAATGCCATGACCTGCATCTGCATGATATTTTGCATTGTGCTGCTTCCAAATGATTGACTGGTTAAGTAAGGTGTTCTATTAAAGTGGATGATGAGTGAATGTTTTTTGCATTATGACTGTATACTGTAGGTGAAGACTTACTGGCTGGGCCCCAACAACACCAGAGAAGGTCCAGAAAGCAACGACATCCGCCGGACCAATGTCCCTGATATTCGTGTGGCATACAGATTTGAGACACTGTGCGAAGAGCTGAATCTGATCACCCAGGCAGTGAGGAGCGAGGAGCTAGAGACCATTGAAGAGGAGGCTCCATGCATGAGCACAGTGCAGAGTGCACAGTAGGGAAAGAGAACAGTAGCACCAAGCAGAGCGTATGAACAGGGCTGTTTGAGGAAACTGGTAGTCAGTCATATTTGAGGTGATACACAGTGTGTTAAACTGATAAACATACTGCATAACACAAAAAAAGAAAAGTGAACATTTCAAAGTTGTGCATGCTCTTTTGAATGTAAACTAGATTACTGAGAATGTCTTCAGTATTGCCTGCAGAAACACCATTCCTGAAAGTTATACGACTCACATCAACATGTCAACAGCCAGTAGTTCGCACCAATGGTCACAGCTCCCATCAGATATTACCATAAAAAAGATGCCATGGCCCCAGCAAGCATGACAAACCAATGCGCCTCTATATGTTGGTGTACTTTTGTGGTGGTGGTGTTGTTATTGTTCAAGGAGTTATTTATAGCATTATCAAAATCTGGCCTGGTACATCCTATGACACCTGACGGATTAAATAAATGATGGGCATCAAAACTGGTGCATTACGGACAGTTTTAATTGAAATCAATGCCATGAACAATGATTATGTGTCAGAACTGCTTTTCCACAGTGATTGATGCTAAATGAACATCTCATCCTTTTTTTTTGACAGACACATTTGGATCATGTTGACTTGTACCTGGTACCTGTGTTATTTACTGGTTTATTAGTGCATATAACCATTGAAATCACAGTTTCTTTTATACATGTATGTACTTGTAAATCTGTATTGAATTATTTATTGCAACTGAAAAAAAAACAAGTAAACTTTATTTTCCTCTTCTGTGTTCTCTATGTAATAACTAGTTGTGTTTGATCTGTCATTATTCACTAATGATTTAAAGTATAAAACAATATGTTGGCTGTTTTGTTCACCTGAATATTAATCAATAATTATATACTTATTATTATCTAATACAGCTAGATATTTATTATGTTTTATACACTTGTAGTTTGTACAAGTGCTAATACAGAAATAAAAAATTAAAAAGCCGTCACATTGCCGCTCGCTTGTAAACACAACGACCTTGATGCATTATCTGTATTTTACATAACGAATTTAATGGCTGTCCGGAAGTGACGCAAACAGGACTCGTGTAGTGGGCGTGAATCCGAGTTTCTTTAAACCGTTGCAGAGTCTCTGGTGTGAATTCACACAATTGTTGTATTCAAGATGGTGATGAAGTTGGTTTACTGGGATATTCGAGGGGTAAGCGCTAAGCAACGTAATGCATGTTTTAAATCATAATTTTGTGTGAATGTTTTTGCGTTGACGGTTTAAAATGTTCATATTCTTTTGGCTTGAAGTAGAAGTTACAAACATAAGTGTGTGATGTAGGAACTAATCGACGCCAAAACTGACTAGCAGAGTGTTTTGGCGTGTCTTTAGCACGACCTGTTTGCATCCGAACAGGAAAGTTAGCAGGCAGAATATTAGTAAAAGTCAGATTAAGATGAATGGACACTTGATTTGAACTTGAAGTTGAATTAACCGCCTCAGTTCACTACAGTTAAAATGGTCAACAATAGTGAGGAGTCGTTCGCAAACGAGTCGACTCTTTGAACCAGTGTGTGAACAGTGGGAACTGACTCACATTTCGGAAGAGTCGAAATCAATGTTTTCATCGTTTCAATAATAAAAAAAAGTGTATTGGTGGATTCTGTAATTCCGATTCATCGTAATGCGTATTCGTGACCGAATGCACAGAAAAAGAGTAATTTGATTGAATCAATGAAGGGGGGGTAAAGTGGGGAAAAAAATTCCTGCAGAGAGCTGAATGAGTAAAGCAGTGATAACAATGAGCTAACTGTGGTAGCCTATTGGTTAAGGTGCTGGACTACCAATCGGAAGGTTGTGAGTTCCATTCCCAGGTCCACCAGGTTGCTACTGCTGGGCCCCTGAGCAAAGGCCCTTAATCCTCAATTGCTCAGTTGTATAAAATGACGTACAAATGTAAGTTGCTCTGAATAAATGGCGTCAGCTAAATGCTGTAAATGTCACTCATGTAACAAACATGAGTGTTTTGTTTAACATGTGTTTTGTTTTACAGCTTGCTCAGCCCATTCGCCTGCTGTTGGAGTACACCAGCACTGAATGGGAGGATAAATTCTATTCCTGTGGTGAAGGTAAATGGCTACGATACAGTAAACCTGAAATTAAAATACCAGATTTTCATATGCACTTTTATAGCTGTCAGGTGAAAGACAACAGTTAACGAGGAGTAGCTCTGATGCAAATAAATACCTAAAAAGGCTATTTTTTGTGTGGAGAAATGCATTGACATGCTTTTTTTATTACAGCTCCCAATTATGATAAAAGCTGCTGGTTCAATGACAAAGCCAAGCTTAAAATGGACTTTGCTAATGTAAGTGATGTTAAGAGCGGCAAAAAACTAGTTGGAACTTGTTGAAATATTTGACGTAATCTAAAGTAATTCTTCTTTTCTTTTCAGCTGCCCTACCTTGAGGATGGAGAGAGGAAAATTGTGCAAAGTAACGCCATAATGAGATACATTGCCCGCAAACACAACCTCTGTAAGGCATTCACTTGAAAGATTTGGGTTCTTTCTTAAGCTGTTCTCTGTACAGAGCTCTTTATAGTTATTGCATCATTAGGTTTTCACACAAGGGTGTCATGGAAATGCTTTTCTTATAAGTGACATGACAGAATGCTACTAATAGCCATTTGGGGCGGTGGTGGCTCAGCTGGTTAAGGCTCTGTGTTGTTGATCGGAGGATCGGGGTTCAAGGCCCAGCACAGCCAAGCTGCCACTGCTGGGCCCTTGAGCATGGCCCTCAACCCTCCCTGCTCCAGGGGCGCTGTATCATAGCTGCCCCTGCACTCTGACCCCAACCTCCTCAGTTGGGGTATGTGAAGAAAAGAATTCCACTGTGCTGTAATGTATATGTGGTGATAATAATAAAGGCTTCTAAAAAAATGAAAAGCTTACAATCAAAACTAGGTTTTGTTTAAACTGTATGTATTTGAACTGAATGCCTTTGTGTTAGTGCTTTTGTGGACATGTTTCCGTTTCTTGATAAAAGGTTATTGATATCTTTCTCTACATTTATTTACTATGAATCTAGGTGGGGAGACTGAGGACGAGAAGGTCAGAGTGGATATCTTGGAGAATCAGGCAATGGACTTCCGCAATGGATTTGTCATGCTCTGTTATTTCGATTTCGTAAGTTTTCAGAGTCTCTGTCTTGTTTCAAAACTGTTCTTTTTTTTCCTGCATGTGATGTTGCTGAACTGACCATCCCTTTTAAACTTGAGAAAATCTAAACTAAAGAAGCAGATCATGGACCCCCACTTGAGCAGCAGACAGTTTAAAAATAAACAAATGGGTTCGACCAATTATTATTTGTCAGCTTTTAAAATAGCATGTTGTCCAGCACATGCTTATTTTTTTTCTGCACAATGAACTAGTAGTGCAGTGACAAAAGGTTTAGGCACTGGTGAAAACTGTGTCCGAATTGTTTCTGTTAAGAGCAGTGTCTGGAAATAACACAATGGTTATTTTTTGTAATGTGCAACAACAGTTAATTGGTCACGAAATTTACCATAGACACACAATTCTAAATTGAGGTTATGAAATTCTACATTTTGCAGGATGTATCACACTGGCAGTTTCCGTTTTTACTCATTACTGTACATGTGTAATACACAGAACAGTGGTATTTATTGTTTAATACAACCCTATGTTATCTCTTTACCTGTTCAGGATAACAAAAAGCAGGGCTACCTGGATGCCCTGCCAGGAGTTCTGAAGCAATTCTCTAATTTTTTGGGAGAGAGGAAGTGGTTTGCTGGTGATAAGGTAACACTTCTTACTGAAACATGCTGACTACACAAAATGTTTGTCTTACACTCTAAATGACTCATGCTCCAGCATTACATAGGCTGTTTAATTAATCCAGCATTATTTGGATGTAGATCACATTTGTGGACTTCATCATGTATGAATTGTTGGATCAGCACCGTATGTTTGAGCCCAAATGCCTGGACAACTTCAAGAACCTCAGTGATTTACTGGGCAGATTTGAGGTTTGACTTAAAGCCTTTGTTTGTTTTTTAATCTTATTTGAAACATTTATTGTGATTTCTGTATAAAACATACAACATAAAAATACAAAGAAAAAAAGTAAGCACAATGATGACTAACAGTTGTGCTGTTACTCTAATTTAAAGGCACTTGAGAAGATCTCAAACTACATGAAATCCAGCAGGTTCTTAAAAGCACCTGTAAACAACAAGATGGCAAAGTGGGGAAACAAGAAGGAATGAAAACAGTGGCACTTTTCTGCTGGTGGTACCTTTATGGTACCGCTAATGTAGATGATGATGATAATGGAGTTTTTGCCGAGCAACGTTTTAAATCACTTTAAAAATGCATTGGAAACAATATGAATAAAAATACAAGCAAAGCACTTATTAGTTGTTTAAAGCAAATACAGGTGTGACATTTAAAATTGTGATTGTGTTTACTACACTTAAAGAGGGACACACTGTGCACCATTCTTATTTCCACTGAATAAAAACTGGAAGATTTTTGCTCAATGGCCATCTTTTGTTGTCTGTCTGTTGTAAAGTAAATAAGAAGCATTGTATTACTGAAAAAGCACTACGATTCAGAACATTTTCCATTTACACAAAACTCTAGCACATGATGAAATGTTTATAGTGTGTCCCCTCAGTATTCTGACAACTGTGACGGTTTTGAAAAGGCACTTTTTATGTGAACATTTAAATGTTCAATGTTCAGTCATTTGGTTTATCAGAAGTTGCAACACCCATTCTAGAGGTCATGGATCATATTTTTTGATGATTAATGTCTCATAATTTAGGGCTATATATTAAAGAGGAACATATACACACAACAAAGAGACAAGCAATATGGAGATATATATATAAATTATATATATATATGTATGTGTATATACACACACACACACACACACACAATCAGTTGGTCTTGGAATAATTTCTGCTTTTTTGTGGAGAGATTAACCTGGATCAGAGAATAAATAAATATAGATTATCATCTATAAATGGTCAACAAATATGACTTTTAACGCTTTAATTATATATACTTTCGATATTAACTTTTAACATATTCAAAATTAGTTTGTCTACCACGAGTGTTAGATGATACATAGGATAAAAACGGGATCAAACATAACAGATTTTTATCACCTATTTAAAATTGTATTGGGAGAATAACTTTAGTTGTTGCTTATGTTCAGATCATAAGCATGTTTTCATAAACCAACAAATGCAGCATGCGATCGTTACGCCCTTCTCTTGAATGAATCCATCAATCAGCATCTACCCCCTCACCAAAGCCCATGATGTCAGGTTTTAGCGGCCATTGTAGTGATTATAATCGGCTTCACTAGCAAGCTGTGGAAACACGGACATGTTCATATGCTTAAATATAGTGAAAATATGCAATATATTCTTACTTATTAGCTTTCTTCTATAAACAGAGAAATCCATTTTTATTTTGTCTGTTTGTTTGAACCAGTGCATTGTTTGAGTTGCCCTGGTAAGCTAGGGTTCTGTGTGTGTCCATGCACGTTTATACTTACTGCCATAGATGATCTAATGGCCTGCAGTTGGAAGAAAACACGACCTCCTTCTTCAGGGCACACAGCTCGCATTTCATCACGCTTCATCCCCAAAAGCAGTGCTCCGTTCATCACACCTAGGTTCCGTATCGTCCTAGACACATAAAAGTCACACTCATAAAACTGTGGCAAGGCAAAAAGAGATGTTAATGTGGTGACAACACTTTGAACCACAGCTGCAATCCTATTTAACAGTGTTCCTAACAGTTCTGAACTTTGCTCCTTTCAAAAACAGCAGAAGACTGTTTATGAGCAGTAGCAGTGAGTAAAATGTACATAAAGTCTAAATGTCACTAAGTTTACACATGTATAACTAGTTTTTAGAGTAACTTCACTTTTGCAGGCATCTGTAATGAACACATTTGTAATTAACTCAATTGCGAAGCTCGGTTATTTAACACATTTAAATAACATCAGCTCCCTTTCTTCTTTATATGGTTTTGACCAAAAGGCCTATTATAGCTGAGTATGTTCGATATACATTTAGAAAGAAATTTGTAAAACTATTAATCCACACGTTTAGAAATATACTGAATGCAAAAGCTATTAATTCAAAACCATGAGAATTAAAAACTCTGTATTAATGCTCTTGGTTTTGAAACTGGCAAATGGGTGTTACGGTCAGATATCCACATAAATCTGCCCATAGCGTATATATGTATATTGGTACTAAATACAAAAGTAAATTAATAAATATAGAGTATCAATACATACTATATACCTACACCTAAGGAAACTTAATGTTCCTGCATTGTATACTGTACATGACAATTGAGCTACTTAACATCTGAATACAACACTAGTGCCAAAAGTACTTGGAATGAATGTTAAACGTATGAAGACTTTAAGGGACTGATAAGGAGTATACGATGATAAAGAGGGTGGGGAAAGTTGTGTAAATACTTGTGCTATCAGACAAGATATATAAGAAATACTGCAGAGTATTTCATCATGAACCAGTGACACTGAGTGTGGCAAGAGTGTGACAATGCCATAATGTACATAATGCCTAGCAGTCAAGCAGCTTAGTACAATATTTGTAATCGGACACCAAACATTCCACAAAGGAACACAATATTCCTCCACACCTATTTTCATGCTTTATGTCACACTATAGAACTGATTTAGCTAAAGCAAGCTTCACTTTAAGGATATATGAATTTCAGTTACTAAACATATACATCTGATAACAACATATTGTGTGTAATGCCATGGCTTGTTTAGTAATTTGTGTATGAAACCTTATGGAGGCTTATTGTGTGGCTTTGTAAAATGCAGATATGTTCAGTTTATACACAATGCTAAATAGTTCCTTACGAGTTGGAAAAGCCCTTGTGCTGTAACCAGGTCCTGACTTCCTCTGGGCTGGAGTTCATGTCGAGAGTTGGAGCTCGATTCATTCTCTGATACAGTGGTACAACAGAAGATGAAGGTACAGTAAACAGCTCTTGTGTGTGTCTATGTTTTCTTGACATTCAAATCAGAAAGAACACTAAAAGAAGGATGATGCATTAAAACTGAATGAACTTACTCCTGGAGCTTCTCCATTCATGGGTTCTAGAACATTTGGAGGCACATGGCCTTCCTCGTCACGATTGTTTCGCACTATCCACCATTGCCTGGACTTGTGTACAACCTGTGGAAACATGTTCACATATAACGTCTCACATGCAGGGTGGTGTTTCTTATACTGAAGCTGAATAAACAGTGGGAACAAAACAATGTTTGCGTGGGAAAGAAGGTGCACATTTTTCAGAGAAAAAGAGCAGCTAATAAATAAAGAGAAGTCTGGTCTGTTAGTCACACCCATCTGAGTCAATTAAATCTTATTTGTATAAAGAAATTGTCTAATGCAGATTTTACAAAAATTCTGGTCTTGATCAAGATCCAAAAACAGCAACAGACACGTACAGTAGGGATGCAAACTTTTAGACACCAGGTAATGGATTTTTAATATTTGTGTTATACAGTCACTAGGGTTTAAATACAAAATGTGCTGGTAATTTTTACTTTATACAAGTAGATCTTACCTGGACCACATCACCTTTCATGACACTCAGCTCCTGACGGTTTCTGGCTGTGAAATCGTAGATCACTCGCATGTAGAGCCGTGGTTCTCCAGAGCTACACGACAAAATAAAGCACAGATCGTTGAACAAATGCTGGCCTTGTAGATGAATAAATTTACAGCAGTGACATTAACAGTATACTGGCACCAAGCAGCTTTACAGATATTTGAATGTCTATTTAGAATGAGTTGGTGACAGGCATAAGTGTTTTGAAAGAGTGTTGAATACGAGCATATTGCAAATAGCAGTTGTGGAACGAGCTCGGGACCCATTAATCATTTTTTTTATCAAAATGACAGACAGTCAGAATTAAATCATATTTGATTTGTTTTTTTGTCAAATGTGAGCTCTAAAAACTTTGATAGGAATTTTGTAATAACACATAATTTAAATGATTAAGGTATTACGATTCAGCTTGCAATACTGTCGACTCATTATGATCAGGAGTAATGAGCAGCGCTGTTATCATAAAACCATTATTTACCGTTCAGGCGGAGCACCAAAAGGCCTGTTATCCTGGAACAGAAAATAAATAGCTTGTGTCAACAATGCCAACATCATCTAATACACATTACATACAGTGATGGGAAGTTTTTAGACTATTGTTTCTGTTATTTAATATATAATTTACACACATACTGTCTTTTGACTTTGTACTAATAAATATAAACAAAGAGTATTAATAAGTATTAATAAGTGTAAACAAAACTATGTTTAAAATGGACACCAATTAAGAAAATGACTACTTTGTTGTAAAGCTTTAAGATAGTTACGGTAAGATTGAATTCGAGATTATTTTCTAACATTTTAGCAAATAATCTTCCATTCCAAGGATACAAGAGTTTCTCTGAATGTCTCAAAATTTAAAAATCCTTAATAAGTTGTCAGAGAATTGGCTAGGCCATGCAAGCGTCTTTATGTTTTTTAGAAACTATATATTTTTGTTGTATTTGGGGTCACTGTCTTGTTGAAATGGTTATTTTTTCCTCACAATCAGTGTTGTTTCAAACTCATCTCAGTTCCAGTACATGGCTCGAATCATGTTTCCTCTGATGATGTGTAAAGGTCACTTGACTTGTGTATCATGTGGGAACATGTTCAGGTACGTACAGTGTCTCACTGTGGTGTTCTTTTTACGCTATGCAAACAGTGCAAACAAAACTGTGTTGCTGGTGTGGAAAAGAAGGTACAGTATGCATTATGCATTTTTAAAAGAGAAAAGAAAACAACCAAAAAATGTAGTATGGGCTGTCAGTCACACCCATATGATTTTATGTAGTCTAGAAGAAATTGTCACGAACAGATTTGACAGAAATCCAAGTTTTGAGATAAATCCCTAATGATCAAAAGACTAAATATAGTTAAAGATTATATATTATTATTAAAGATTATATAAGAGTAAGTAACCTTGTAGAGAAGAAACCTTTAGAGGAACCAGACTATAAAGACTCAATCGATTCTGTACATTAAAAAAGTATATTAAATGTATATGGAAGTACGAACAAACAGGACTGAATAAATCGAGTATTTATGACTCTATGAATGAGGTATTTATAAAGCAGCCCCATGTCATAACACTCCCACCGCTGTACTTCACTGCGTTCAGTCTCGAAACACTGAAAATGATTATTTCCAGAGTTCTCTTTCTGTTCCAAAGGTGTTCTGATTTTTGCTATCTTTTCTAAAAGATTTATTTCTGAATGTCTTCTCTCTGATATTCCTTATTAGTCTGAGAGCGTCTTGTGAAATCCTGCACACTGTACCGCAGTGTACCTATCAGTGGACAATCAGTTATAGTAACAGGGATGTATACGGTCTTTGCTATGGCTATATTGCTTGTTCCCTTAGTGTTGTTTACTAATGTCTCTGAAAATTCCTCACATTCATCATGACAGCTACTTGCTGTGTGAAATCTTCACAATCAGTAGTTTGTGGAATCTTTCACAAAACAGAAGCAACAGTGTATATAATGTTTAAGATGTGTTTTATTTAATGAGTTTAATGAGTTTACTGATGAGTTTTACCTGTCCAGGTCGTTGGTGTATGTCATTCTCAGCTGGAAACCTCTGACTGTTGCTCCGTGACAGAGGACGGTTCGTTGGTTCTGAATGGGGAGGAGGTGGTGCAGGTGGCTGCCATCCATCATAAAACTCTGGAATATATGGTGGTATCTGATCTGCATTTGGCCAATTTGATCTAAGAATGAAGAGTGAATTCCAGTTCAGTACACAGCTTTATAAGTAACATGACATTTATTACTAAATTAGTCCACACATAATTTATACACACTGAGTTGGCATCAAATGCATGCTACAAAGAACTAAATATGAATACATTATTGTTTAGAATAGTTACAGTGCACAACTCTAGTTGAGACCAATTTTGACCGCAAGTATATTAAGAAAAAATAATCTAGGCCAGGTTTAAATCTGAATATAGATACATATATTTGGAGCACTAAACAGACACTTGAGTAAAACAGACCTTTCCACTGCAGTTCACTGGTGCAATAAATAACTTGCTTATTAGAAGCAAGGCATATGTGTATGTGACTTGTCACAAAGTGCAGTATCATGCTGGATGTTTGTAGCCGAGTGTGGATAAACTGTAACCCTGAAGGGATGAACTTTAGTAAGATGACTGCCAGATATACTGTGCTGCTTAGACATTTACTAATGACTATCATGGACACTAATGTGCCAGGAAGACACCAACACCACACCCCCTTTTGTCAGCTACCAACATTAGAATGGGCTCCCATTCAAGATTAATCCAACTACTGAATCATTTTGAACTCCCTCTAATGACAAGCTAGAGCTGGGCCCAAAATGCTATTTTGAATCCTCACCCATGCCCTGAATCTGTTCTTTTTTACTAGTTTAAAATACATGTTTTTCTTTCTAATCCTCTTAATCACCATTGGTCTTAATGGACCGACACTCTTCATGAGCCTTATGCGGTAAATGTATGTGGAGTTCTGACCTGGGAATATTCCAAGCATCTCCTAAATTGTTCCAAAGCTGATACTCCTTTGGATTCACCACCTGGCTGAGGAGCTGCAAAGCTTGTTCTGTGAGAAAGGGACTCAAAACTGCAGGAGGCACATCTGGAGGATATTGCATCGTCAGCTAAAGCATCAACAGGAGAGAAAAGTTAGTTAAGACAGACACAAATGGACATTTATGACTAGAAGACCATGTGTATCAAAGTATTTCAAACATTGATGTGAGTAACAATGACCAAAGAAAATGCTGAATTAAAGCTCTTTGTTATTCCATTACAAAGGCAATGGGTTAAACTAGTAGATACTCACAAAACCAAGGGAAGAGAAAAGACTGTGGATGAAGTCAGGTGCATCGAAATTAGTTAGGTGTCCATTAAGTTTCCCCTTTATCAAGAATAATAAGACAATATATTAGTCGACATATATAGAGTCGACATGATGTCCTGGAGCATTTTAGCCCAGATGTTTGCATGAACATGTAGCTGAGGTACTGATGCATTTATAATTCATTTTAATTTGCTGAGAAATTAAAAGCATTTTGCTTAAACACAATCTACATGTTTCATCTTCTGTCGTCTTAATTCAAAGCAATTTCTTAATTATTTATTGTAATATTAATAAAACTCCCAAACTGGATTAAACTCTGAGTTTACTATGTAAAACACTGTATATGATAAGTTTAAGTGGCTGGAGGACTGATGCATTTCATGATTTAGTGTGGCAGTTAATAATATTACTAAAATATAATTAAAAATAATAATAAAAAAAGAGCCGTGATATTTAAAACAATTATAAAGGTCCAGTTTTCAACTTACAAGGAGATTAAATCCATATTTAAATTTTTGAAGGCAGGCCACAAATTCCTGTATAGACGGAAAGTTTTTACCTACACAGGAAATAAGAATAAAGAATTAAGAAATTATTCTGTATCATTTTGCTTAAATGAAAAATCACTTGATCCATGAAATCCATGAAAATTGTTGTTGCGTACCATATACTATTGTGTTTTTGCCTTTATTTTTCTTTTTCTTCTTTCCATCCTCTTGTGCTAAAGCTGCTCCAACTTTGCCAGTAAAGAACTCAATGTCAGCCACAACATGGTTAAAGATTTCCTAGAGGTGAAGAGATGTTTTAACATATATAAATATATAAATTTATCAGATAAATGTGGATGTTTTAGATACATTTTAGATAAATACTTGAAAATAATAAGAAAATATGAGAAGATAAACTGACCACACTCCTCTCATTATCTAAGGAGTTGGAAGTAGGATTGGGTTTTTGTCGTTCATGCATATCTGGAGCATGATATCTCTCCTCTCTAGGTGGAAACATTGGAGGCTGGTGATCATCTGGAAACAGAGTTTTGTACATAATAAAAAATAACAATTAAAACATGGATTAGATCTAAATTGAAAAGAAAAAAATTGCTTTGACAAATAACATGTAGATGCTATATCTCTACATCGCTAATCAAATGCTTAAATAAATGCGTTCATTCTAACATGTAAAGATTTCTCCGGTAACATTTTGAGGGACTTGGACTGAAGACACTTCACATAATCTCAGATTAACAGTTAACAGCATTTTCTTTATATGGTGAATCATTCTGTGTGAAATTTATTTAACAGTTATGGAAGGAGTCTCCAGTGTCAGCACTTTGTAACAGTCTCAACAAAAGCTGTTCCAAGAAAGGATTTCAAGACAAAGGACTTTGCATTTTCTGGTTATCCAGTAACATGACCAGCTGCTTGTTTTGCTTTATTAACTTCTAGCAAAAATAAGGATCGTGAGGGAATTTCTATAGCTGTGATATGTAATAATATGTGATACTGTATTCTTTTTTTGTTGTCATTGTTGTTCCTCTTTTGTAAGCCACATATACTCTGTGCTTCTCAATAAACTTTGGAAGACATTGCTATTTGGATCTCATGTCTCCTAGTCTCATTTACTAAACGTCCCTCATCTGGTACAGAGGTAAAGGATCAGATCCGTACCCATCAACTCTTAAGTCAGTTGTTTTTATTTTTTCTACTAAAGTTTGTTATTCCATCAATATTTTGAAGAGACTTTTTACCATAGTCTTCTTGATAGCTGTTGGACTGAGGAGCAGGATACATGGGTGGAGGAGGTGCGGAATGCACTGGAGGGGGGGCAGGTCTGCGAAACCCTCCCAAATAACCTTGACTTATTATATTCTCCAGATTACTCCTGCAGAAGACGTGATATATTAATACTGGGTTTGTTTGCACTCATTGATATACTGCATACTGATATGCAAATAACATTTTTTAATAATATATTGCAACTTTTATCAATACTGTTGTGTATGATTCTCATAACTGTTTGATATAATTTTCAAGAGCAGACACACATTCCTAGGAGCCCTTGCAGATAGCAGTCTACAGTACCTGATGTCCATTGGTGGTTCACTTGGTGGAAGTCCTGGCAGTTCATCCCTGTTCTGGATCACTCTCTCTAAATCAGCTTTCACTTCTTCTGCCTGTAAAATTCAGCACTTTGTGTATCAGTGTGACAAAAACCCACTAAAGCATATGTAGCACTGTCATCCAGGACTTTTCCAGCTCCTGCATCTCCACATAAACACTGTACCATGTTGCTAGGACAATACTGTATATAAAATCACAACAACAGTATCTCATTATCTTTATTTATTGCTCTTCCTCAAGTCCTATATCAGTGCCAGTTTCTGATCATAACGTCACTAGCTGGTTGGTGGATTGACTGTTTCTCAACTCATCTGTGTCATTGTGGTGTGTTAAACCCTAAGCAATGCTGCTCCTCCTCATACACTCATACCAGCATGATACACTATTAGTATGCCAGTGTCACTGATGGTACAAATGGTATCTGATTAGCCATGAACATGATAATTAGTGATTACAGTGCGGCTAATTGGCTACAGTCAGTAACAGTATCCATACAAAGTACTGTTATATGGTAAGTAAGAAGTACCTGTCAATAAATTATGTACACTCTAAACCCGACTTATCAACAGACAAATCTTCATTAGGTCATAAATTAAAAAAAAAAAAGGCTTAGGCAAAAGTAAGATTAAACTTCTAACCCCAGTTTCTTCACACTGGAACAAAAAAACATTTGGAGCCCTCCGGCTGTTGTCTTGAGCTGTGATCATCAAGAGGGAGTCATATATACAGCTGTCCAGAATCGCTTTTGTCTCTGAGATGCTGCCAAGGGGAAGTGAATCCAGGACCTCCTGCACAGTCAGCAAGTTCAAGAGGTTTGGAGAAACAAAATGAGGACATATGAGTGAGAAATACTGTATAATGTGAGCACATAACATACTGTGTGTATATATACATATATCTCCTTATGATTTTTGTAAAAATGAAATAAAGCTTGTGCTGTAAAGTGACCCCTAACCTTTGTTTCGACATCACACAGCTCTAAGTGGCCTCCCTGCACCTGCAGGATCATATCCTGACCCCACACTTTCCCTCGGCTCTCCAGACTCTTCAGCTTAGCCACGCAGTCATCAGAGCTGCTCGCCTCCTTCCCATTTAACTCACATGTAAACAAGTGCTAAGGAATTAAACAGAATGTAATCAACCAGAATGAAATGTAAACTCTTTATACTGAGGGCATACATAGAAATTACAGAAAAACTACACACTTAAAGGATTTAATAATTACTAATTCTGTGTGTTTGTGTGTGTGTGTGTGTGTGTGTGTGTGTGTGTGTGTGTGTGTGTGTGTGTGTGTGTGTGTGTGTGTGTGTGTGTGTGTGTGTGTGTGTGTGTGTGTGTGTGTGTGTGTGTGTGTTTTCACAATGTGCTGTTTCCTGTTAATGTGATTAGTGATCAGTGTTATTCATGGATTTACACATTCCTCTAATATTATAGTTATATATTTTATACACCACCAATAATGTAGTTTATTTTGCACAGGGTCACTGAGAGCCTGGAGCCTATCGCAGGGTACTCTGGGCACAAGACTGAGGACATCCTAGCCAAACTATCAAAGGTCACAATCACACACCCAGTCACATGCTACAAACAATTCCAAGACGTGAATCCAGGATTTGGTTTAAAGAACCAAACCCCCAACCCTGAAGTTGCGAGACAAACATTCTAACATGCTCATGTCTAATATTTATTATTAAAATATTATTACAAATATTAAACCAATATACTGAGAACCTGAAATATTCCTGAGCAGAACTTGCCCCAATATAGCAGAATTCTTATATATCCAGTTTCAATAAATCTCATCAACAGGATGCTGTGATTCATAGCGGCTCATTTCCACCTTGAGGTTTATAATGTTCTTATGTCAAACTATGTCAAACTGTTTTAGTCCAGATATACCGCAGCAATTTATCAACTGTCATTAAAACTTTTTATTAAACAGTGACACATCATCTGACTCCATGAGTTCCTGTTCCTGCTTTTTTCTTTCTTAGTCTTGAAAAATGCAGCTTGTGATGCTAGCATGGAAGCACAATGGACTAAGTCCTTTGCCTGATGACACTCTTATTTTGGGAAAAAAAACAAATTTACTTCAGACTATTACAAAGCACTGACACAGAAGAATGCTACCTTAAATGTTAAATAAACATTTCTTTACAGAAATATTAGATTATGTGGAGCATCCTCCCTATTAATCCTTGGAAATGAGTTGTTACTACAAAAAGGTATAATACAGAAAAACATATTAGAACAAGTACATAAATATGAACTTAGTAGAACTTAGTAGTACTAGTAGAATTAGAGTAGAACATTGTTAAGGTATACGTAATGTTATTAGAGTGTTCATTATGTCTTCAGCAGGTTCTAAGGTCAGACTGAAACATATGTTATAGGTGCCCTTCCACACAAAACCGTTTTTACTTGTATTTTTTATATGTGTTAGGTCCATATGTGTTTGTGTTGTGTCGGGAATGTGAAAATGAACTGCTATCTCCCTGTCAGCTCTAGCCACTTAAAAGAAATAAGCGGAGAAATCAGGTCAGTTAGAAAAGCTGCTCAGAGTGACGTAGAAATGATCGAGCTCATTACTATTCATGAACTCTTCCACTTGAGACCGCGCCCACAGAATTCGTGTAGCTAAGTGAGTTTCCTATACAGCAAGGATGGCTGAACGTCAGTATACCCGAAGAAGCCATTCTGCCGCAATTCCAGGTGATTGTAAACAAAGTTTCTCTTGTCTAGGCTACTTATTGAGCTGGGTGAATTAATAGTCATGATTTCATATCCTAGCGGTTAGCCAATCGGCGCCAAGCAGCATAGCTCATTGAATATTAATAAGAACTGGCACAAATCGAGCTGAGTCTCCCTGCAGGCTTTCTATACCACACTAGAATGGCTTGAAACAAGGCAACCAATGTATTTTTTCCACAAAAAAATGTTAAAGAGTTCATGGTAAACTTCAGACATTACCACAAAAGTAATGAAATACGTGTGGCAGGGCATCTTTAAAAAACTATGTGGTAGTGATGATTTACTTTGTACCACCGTTACCACACTTTACCTCCACTCTGTACTGAAAGGCATCTCCGTGTCTGTTTATGTTCTCCAAATATTCCTTCCTTTGCACTGTGTTGTAACAGAAAACATGGAATTATACACAAAAGTCATACAGTAATTCTGTATGTATTTAAAAGAAAAAAGGCCTGAGGCTATTACTCACTATAGATGGATTTTGCACTGGGTCGAGACATATCGGTCCTCTGAGAGAACACTTCTGATGAGAAACCTCTATAATATAAATACAGAACAATCTCTGTATCTTAACTGCACTCCATATAACATATTAGCAAATAATACTGTACCCGATGAGACGTTTCAATTGACATCAACCTAAAATAGTTGATAACATTTTGTTCTTCATATTATTAAGCTTCACTTCACACTGTTATGTATTTGAAATATTTTTATTCAATCATGTAAATTTGGGGCACCAGATCTTAGATGATAATCCATTAAATAAAAATTGTTTGGCTTTAAAAATTAAAATGCACAATGTGTGTGTGTGTTATTTTTTCTGCAGTGACGCATTATTTGACCTGATATAGAAAAATCATGATAAATGATTTCACGTCAGCACTAGATATTACAGTGTCTGCTATGCACCTGGTTGCCAGATTGAACTGAATATTTTTATCGTAATCTATTTCAACCCAACAGAAACCAGGCCAACGTTGATTGTAACTATAAAAATGTAAAATATATGTAAAATCATACAATAGTCATATACAGCTGATGAATATTTATGATATATAAAAAATAATAATTAAAAATAGCTAATGAATTCATATTTAGTGTGAAGTAGGTATTACTAATACTGAGCAAATTAATGCATTTTAAATATAAAATGAAAGCTGCCACACAGTTTTCAGCATCCTGAAGCCATTCTTTCTTACAGATTAATATGGTTTGAATAAGGGTTTAGTTAAGTGAATACCTCGAGTGGGACGTCGGGCCATTCATGAACATTCTTCCTTTCTGATGTCACACACCTATTAAAAAAAACTATTTAGTGACATTACATCAAAAATATCAATAATCTAAAATTACTGCTATTTCTGACATAATGTCAATAAATAAAGGGTAATGTTACTTAATAGTATTCTGGAGAAACCAATACAAGGGCCTTATACTTTTTTAAAGCTTTTAACTTGTGCCAACTTTTACAAATCTTGTCATTATTATTCACATGCTACTGAATTTTTAATTAATTCAAATAATTTTGAACACCAAACTTTTGTGGATGTTAGAATTTTCACATTTTAACCTCAGGATTTATTTAAACTCTTTCAAGAATATTTCAAGATTAGGTTCACAAAAAAGGTTTGCTCACGAGTTTTAGCTTCTGTCTGAAACACAATGTTTTCTCAGTACAGTCCCCACTGTATTATTTAAATGAATAGTTTTGATCTACATTAGTGTAACCGAGTGTAAGTCTACGTCTCGTTTCAAATGATTCCAGTCCATATTATTGGACATTATGTAGACTAAATGCTAAAGATTTTTCAGTTGCACTCTTCATTCAATTGTAACAAGAATGACTGTTGTACTTTATTGTAAAACATATAAAATGTACCACTGTTCGATACTAAAATGTATCCTCTACCTAGTTAATCAAACAAACCCCACCTTTACAATCTTTAAAGATCGCTGTATATATATATATATAACCAAAGTACATTACCTGAGAAAATCTGTGTAGTTCCAACCTCAATATTCCATTATTAATTTCAGAAAACTACCATTTACATGCCAGAAAAACTACACTAATTTTTCCCGAATGTTCTTGTTTAGTACAAAACCTGGTGCAAAGTCCAGCTGCACCTGTACGTTTACACAGGAAGTGAGTGCAGGTAGGTTTTAAGACACTGAATATAAGCTACTCAAATGGAAAATCCAATTTTATATCCTCAGTCCAAAGGTTGGGAACACCTTTTTTTGTCATGCCTAAGAGAGCGCATGTACTGAGATCAGCTGGAACATCACCCTGATGGATAATGAGCTGGTGATAGCATTTATGGCCAGCTTACAGTTGGAAACTGGAATTTGTACATGATGGTTGACAGTGCTGCATATCAATAATTCCATCGATCATATCAACAAGTGAAAACATAGTAACACACCTTCAGGAAGAAACACACAGAAGCTGGTCAGTGAATAACCAAATACTTTATTTAACGTGTATGTACACTTAAAGGACAAGATCAGACCATCTTCACGAGAAAACAGTTTATTCATAAAGAAAAGCAGGTGGCTCCATTGTGGATTACAGAGAGATTCATCAACAGAATCTTATGCTGTAGCTTTGGCCTGAGTGGCTTTAGCCAGTACTTTCAGATCTGAGATGCACTTAGCGATACTCTCCTTTTCCTGGAAAACAAACAAACAAAAAAACATCAGTTGGGAGAGTATTTGGCAGGCATTAAGATGAATGTGGCTATGATAAGTATTAGCTCCATCTAGTGGCACGAGTCATGGCACTGCAGCCATTTTTTTTTTTTTTACATATAATAGTGGTTTTACATCTTAAAATACAGATGAATATTTAATTAATAATCCAGTCTACAGCAGCACACTATAAACCCAAACTTAAACGAGAAAAAAAGTTTAAAAGATACATGTACACATGATATGTAACATAGGGGTTTGACAAACTTTCTACTGCAATTATACAACTATTTTATTGATTCTTACATTACGAGTCTTAAGAAGAATTAAATATTAAATGTGTTAATAAATAATCATCATTTTAAGGACTTTAAGGGTCTGGGAGGGTTTAAAAGGTATAGCTAGACAAATCCAAAGACAAGACAGTGATCAACCATGTACCTGTTGTGGTGTGAGGCTCTTGATGACGTTCTGCTCCACCCAGTTGACCATGTGTTCATGCTCCATGCGGTGCTGCAGTTCCTGAAGTGCCACCTGGTAATCAAGCCTCTTCTTCACCTCGTTGGTGACCATGTGAAGCCGCTCCCTATAGCTGGTCTCCAGCAGCATGGCCACATTGCTCTATAAACCAGATTATAAAAGAGACACTTTGATATAAAATTACTGGGAGGTGTTCGATCCATTAGAACAGAAAGTTAGAGACTGACCATGACTATGTCATGGTGATGTCATATGTAAATTTGTCAATTACAGTTTCCATCATACATTTACAGCTTAAATTCTTGCTCAGACTGTAATTTGATTGCTACAACACTTATAAGTCCAACACAAAATACAGTTTGTGAATAAAAACCTTCTGTTTATAATATGTAGAACCCAACACAGATAACCTCATAGAGAACTGCCAGTAAGTTGAAGTCCTTCGTGGTTCTAATTTGTATTTCTTAAATAGACTTACACTTAAAACAGGATAAATATACAGAAACAAAAACATTATGTCACTACCACCACCTGGTGGCCAAAGCATAAAAAAAAGCATGTCTTTGACTTTCTCACCCTCTTGGCATCAAAAAGCATGTTCCTTCCTTCCACTCGCCATTGCTCCTTCTTTTCTTGCTCGATGGCTTCAGTCAGGGTGCCCATGGCCTGATCTTTCACCTCCTGGATCTTTGACACTTTCTCCTGCAGGTAGAGATAACAGGAAATACGGTTTGTGGGACTTAATCAACACGCATGTCTCTATAGACAATATTTTGCAAACTTTAAATGTCAAGGATGTGCTCTAGAATTAAACTGCTTAATAATTTATACAGTACTTAATTTTAGGTCAAACTTTTTAGATTAAACAAACATTCCCTTTCAACATGACTGTTTTTGTAGCTTTTTACACTAATAAAGAAAATGTGGTGTAAATGCACTGACAGAGATGTTTCACTACTGGGTATGAACATGTTTTATGACTGGTTATAATACATATAAATGGGTCATTAACAAAAATTCCACCAAAATTTTCCAATTCCATAAAATAAACCGTGTGTCTAGTGGTGCATCCAGTCCATCATATTTTCAGAAAACAGTCAGTTTTTCTAAAAAAGATCAGATACCGTAGTAAATCTTATGTTTCATGCATTTATTTAAGCTGAGTCATTTTATATTTATAAATGTCTTTATTTTCATCGGTTAGTTTCAACTTTTGTTTTTAAGAATGCTGTTGTGCTTGTTGCAGCAGTCAGTGTGACAGGGTGCAGACTGCATATTTTGATTAGCTTACAAACTGCCCAATGAGAAGAATCAGTAGTATGAAACAGCATATAGTAGGACAGCTACAAAAGAAGCACCAAGCATGTTTGCTTAGTAATACATAGCAATTAACTATTATTGTTATGTGTATATTAGAGAACATACATCTGAATCCTGCCTGGGTGTTAATTTAGTAAGTGAAACAGAAGTATTCAATAAAAATGCATTTAAAGCAACTTTACTTTCATGCTAGTGAGCAACAAGTCATTTGTCCTGCTTGGAGTTTGTCTCTTGTGGACATTGTGCGAATGCTACATTTGTCTCTAGTGGGTTTGCACTGTCCATCTAGTTCCTCTCAGTAATAGCCAAAATGTACAGTCTACAGCCCACATTTGATATGGTAAATTATAATAAAGTGCAAATGTTGGCTGTTTAAGGTAAGTTACATGCTTTAACATGACTAGCTAAGCAAGAAAACTAATACTGTAATAACTACATACAGGCACCAGAAGCACCATCACCACCTATATCTAGACATTAAACTAATTAAACAACTTAAACTTTGCACTAATCAGTATGATCATATTAACAAAATACAGTTAGCAGCAGAACAACTGTACTAGCTACACACACTTTCCTTACATACTTATGTCTCTCTAAACATTTGGCTCATCAGTTTTTCGAAAAAATAAAAAAATAAAGAAAAAAGTACTACACTGGGTATATCACTTGTCAATGCATAAAGCAGAGAAAATCTCTAAACATGTTATGCTGTTGAAAATGCGAAACTGTGTCGCACACGTAAGTAAAAAAACACCTTGTCACTGTATCTCTCACTAGTGTGAAGTTTTATCAAGGCTTTACCACATCAGTTTACCACAGTGTACACACAGAGTACGCATGACCAATAAAACCCACCTCGTTCAATTTGTCTGCAAAAGCTGCCACTTGGGGACCAAACTTCTTCACACCATAAATGAGCACTGCACCAATGGAGGCAGCAGCGATGGTCTCATTGTTGATGACATAGATCTCCTTAGAGAGCAAGTACAGGAGCAGACCAGTGCCGAGCATGTAAGGTCCTGGAAAGGCATGTGTCATTAGTATGCAATAAAATCCTGAGACTTATTTGTGATGGTTGAAAACTGTGCGTATGAAAAAAAAAAAAAAAAATCAATCAATTTCCCCTCCAAGACAAGCAGTAGCAGCAGTCAGAGCTGAATGATAACTGCCTTACATCTCCTGTGAAAAGCTGAATAACTGCTGGCTAGAAGATACTTGCGTGGGCAAAAAAGAGGCAGCTAGCACCACATAAGTACATATAGTGATATAGAATGCATAATGTCATCAGGATTTTAGGGAACATGAGCTATATGTTGCTCTCTATGCACTGCAAGCAAAAATATTATGAGTCTGCATAAAGCATCCTTATGTGTCATAGCAACGTGACGTTCTGTGTTAAAGAGTTAAATGGTTGTGATGTGCAACAATTTATTTTGCAGTTGCATCAGTGTTTCAACAAACCCACCAGTTGGCGATTCAAAAAAATCTTTATACTGTAAAAATCATTCTGCCATCAGCCAGATCGTTTCAGGCAGCATGTGGTTCTGCAGCATGCACTTTTTTTTAACTTTTAAACACAGCAGACAAGTAAAAAAATTATTTATTTGGCATCTAAGATACTAGTGCTCCATTCAACTTTTCTGAAATGGCATTTTCAAACTCAAAGAATTCAAAATATTAAATGAATTTGAAAAATAATACAGATGCCATCATGTTAGTATTTTCTCAGCCACAAGCTAGCCAGCTTACTTATGTAAATTTTTCTTTTCAAATGTGTTTAATAGAGGTCTTCTCTGGTCTAAAGAAATCTACCTGACCCGAAGTGACCCGAATCACTTTTTTTTAAAAATTAGACCCGAGTCTGACCCGACAGCAATTTTTTTTAACCTGACTGGACCCGAATGTTGCATAACTCTACACTCAAGTAACCACTACAGAGTGGATTCAAAATTGATTGACAGGTCTGTTTCAACAAAAATTAGCTTACCGCCAGCCACACGTCACAAGCGGTCTTGGCAAACAGAGGAGAGGTTGGAAAAGGAGTCGACTCGATGCGCACACACGAGATACAGTAGTTCGGGTCTTCTCGGGTCCATTTGGCAAAAACACATTCATTTTAAATTACCCGAGTCCCGATGCCGCTATTATTATACCTGACTCGTGTCTGGGGCACATGTGAAACTTTTAGACCCGAAACTGCTCGGGTCGGACCTCGGGTTTTCAGATCTAAGTGGACCCGTGAAGACCTCTAGTGTTTAATCAATGTCTATTGTCAATGTTATAGATTTTAGGTGAATATGTGTTGATTGATCTATATACACGAGTGTACACACACACACACACAGAGTTTTTAAAACGACCAGTCGAAGTTTATGTGTAGGAATTTCAAGTTCAGGGGCCGCTGGTTCGGTGTTGGAAATTGCAAGATGTGACCTCCAGTCAACCGCTGCATAATAACCCAGAAATTAAATGCATTTTCTGAAACCCTAAATTGGCAATGAACATGATGAACAACAAAAACAAATAGAATTACCCGTGACCCCAGTCTTTGGGTACAGCAGTGTGAAAAGCTCTTCTGGAAAAATTCCATGGCGAACTTTTCCTCCCTTCTCTGGCAGAGGGGGTACAGGTGCCAGGCTCTGAGGAGACGTGTGGAGGCAACGAGATGCCTGGACCACACTGAAAAGACCATGTGTTCTTTTATTAAACAAATCATACACTCAAAAGACTTTCACTTCCAAAGATAGATGATTTTCATTACTTCAAAACAAATATATATTTGAAAACAATCACTGACTCAAAGCGTACATACCAGGGCCCAAAGGAGCCAGTGTTTTTCAGGGCTGAACCTGGAGACAGATAACATATGATACATGATGTCAATGTCATTCTCAATGAGACTGACAGCACTTCCATACAAATACCACAAAGCTTCTCAGCTGGCAAGCTGGATATGAAGAAATGTACAAAACATCTATGTAAAATACAATGAAACATGTTGTAGCAGAAGATTATAAGTGTTGCACGTCTCACTCTGTCTGTCTCTGCCATAAGTTACATCTACTGTATAAAGTACATTAATGTTTGATCACAATACAACCTATGATTTCACTCACAGATCAGAAAGTCAGTGAAATACTGAGCCACGAAAATGAGATTTTTTCAATCGGACTTGCTCATTACCTAAACTGTCCAACAATATAAAGCATAACACATACTAGCTTGTTACACACTATGTAAAAACTACGATCCAATATTCAAACTATTCTGATGTAGTATGTAGTACAAGAGTTTGGTCTAAATGAAGGACGTCTGGTCTGTAAATCTGACATGGTTATGTAGCGAAGGCTAATATCTCCTGAGCTAACCATTCGTTTTGTTTACAGATCGAATATCAATAAATATCTACGGGAACGTCTTTTAACTCCACCTACTAAACTACTTTTGAAATGTCTGTGCATATTTTCCATAAGCTCACTGTGAAATTCATTCGTTAATTCATTCACATTAGCCAGTTAGCTAGTTAGCCGGTTAGCTAGGCCTGATCTTTTTACCCTTCAACTTCACATTCGCCGAACGTCCCTACCAGCAAAACTAGAACAAATTACAACATTAACATTGTTTTATTTTTTACCAACCTGAAACTATTACAAGTCTGGAGAGCATATCTGGGCGAAAGAAGGGCAATAACCCGAGCCGAAATGTTTCCTTTAGCAGACACTGGCAGTCCTCGGCCTCACTGTGCCCTTCTGCAACGAGCAAAAGGTGCTACAGAAATCTCACACACGGTATCGCGAGAACTCGCCTAACTGCTTCGGTAACATCCGGGTCCTTGCGATACGCTATCAACCAGCAGGTGGCGTAGTTTTACACGATATGTTTGTTAAGATGAAATGGCGCCTAATTTGCTTATGGCAGAGTTGTTATTTTGACTATATACAATCCTTTATGCACTGCCATGGGCGTAAATCCCGGGGGGGACGGGGGATATTCCCCCCCCCCAACCTCCCCCAACCCCCCCTCCCCCCAAATATTTAAAAAATATCGCACTCTCTATTATGAGAAAATATATGTATGTATACCTAAATAATTGTGTAAGTAGAAAAAAAACAAACGCAAAAACTGAATTTATTGAATTTAACTTAACATTAATGGCCACAATTAGCATATTGTTTAGCTGTGCATCTACTAAATGAGCACTGTGCTACGTCCGAACTGACCTCTCTGTATTTTTTGTATAATAAATTTCTATTCTGTTCTTAAGTGTCTTAATTAGTTTTAAATAAAATTTTAAACCTTTTTTAATTTCTTGTTTTTATTGTTGTGATTAATTTTTATGATAGTTTTACTTTCTTTATGTAAAGCACTTTGAATTACCATTGTGTACGAAATGTGCTACAGTATAAATAAACTTGTCTTGCAGTGTCATAGACTAGATAAAATGATGGAGAAAAGGAAAATTTGAACCTGAGAAAAACTTTGAAAATAACCATAATGACACAGTCTCCATGCTATAATATTAATGATAAAAGCGAAGTTTTTCACTGTGGGGACATATCTTTATAAGTACAATTTGACTGTATTATTTGTGCCCCCCCCCCCCACTTCAAAAATTGCTCATGAGAAATTTTATATTTATTGTCCCCCCTACTGTTAAATGAAATTTATGCCCATGTGCACTGCTTAGGGTTAGTGTATGAAGAATACATTTTAAGCACAAGTGTCCTTCCCAACAGCCCATGTGCCTGTTTTAGAATAATTACTTTAAATAATCTATAGTACAGTACAGTGCAAAAAGCATTTTTGTTGTGCTAATCAGCTACAACTACTTTTTACCCAGAAATGACTTTTTCAACTGTAAAATCTCATGATAAATACATCAATTTCCATAGTATTTTCTTTATAGGTTATAAACAGATATTTAGTTTAATTGTGTTTAACCATATCCTCCTCAACCAGGCAACCTGAGCACATTGACCTATGAACTATGCTTCGAGTCACACGCTCATTTCAGGTTCATAGGAAGAAGTAAAAACCTTGACTTGAATTAGACTTTTTTTTGCCTGAGAGTTATAACTGTTAGACTGGTTAAATGCATGTTTATTTAAAAGAATTAAAATGATTCTTTTCAATCCCAGTCCCATTTTTGTCATGATCACATCTGTGCTAATGTGCTGCCTCTTACAAGCTCCAGCAATAGTTGTGTAATGCCATGTGAACATACCAGCCATTTCTAATCTAAAGGCCCATTCGTGTGCAGCAGCACTTTCAGTATGGGTGGCTGCAGAGATAGAGTAACTCATGCAAGACTGTGAGCTTCCTCTTACTTCCTGTAAACTAGCAAAGGCAGAAGAAGTAAACCGCTTTTCTTGTTCGAACTCATTTTCACTTTCTCACCTGAAATGTTTTCCCAGACGTTTATATCAGCACCGTGTGTCTTTCAGGATTCACATGAAACAGGTATTTATATTTTTCATCAAAGTTTATAGAACTAAAGTTTCTTAAAAAAAATATTTGTTTCAGTCAGTTTCCTTCTAAGCTCTCGTTAATGTAGCAGTGAAGAAAATGCAAAACTTACTTTGGGTACATTGTGAGTAAATAGAATTAAAAATGTTGGATAGCATGTTATGTAAATGTGTTATGTAAATGTGAACTTTATAGTATTAGGTAAATGAATGGATGTAAGCAGTGGTGAGATGCTTTACCTTTTGTTTTTGTTTTATTGTTTGTTTGTTTACTTACCAAAAGATCATCTTTTCATCTAATCATTTATTGTCTGTATTATTTGTCATTTTGACATTAGTAAGGAAAATGTTTCTTTCTAGCACTTTAAAGAGTCTTTATAGGTATTAATTATACTACAATGTAAGGTTTGACTTTTAGAAGAAGTCAAAGCTAGAAATGCTAATAAATATAATAATCTTAACAAGGCTTAATTTGATAATTTATAGCTTATTATGTGTTTGCAGCTATGTGAAGATCAGCAAGCATGTGCTCTCAAACCAGAAGAAGCTCATAGCTGTATAATCCCACATCCTTTCTACTAACCTTATGGTCTATTTAACATTACTTTTATGGAGATTTGTCTGCAGAGTCACTGAGAAAACTGCCATAAAACTTCAACCGGTGTAAAGAATCAAAACACTAGACTCCATCCAACTAGGGCACAATGATTACTCTTGATAGCAACACAAGTCAACAGTGTGACTATGAAATCAAACTGGAACAACGTGCTGTAAAGCACAGAAATCTTGGGGGTAGAAACAACGTGACAACATGTCGAAGTCCAACCCGAGATGTGGATACGAAATGGGTTAAGAATGAGCTACATCGCAAAAGGCAGGACGAATTTTCAAAGAGACGACCGGCTGACTGCAACGTGAGAGCTCTGTTATCTCCACGGTCAAGACGTAATCATGCACAAGAGCAAGTTCGTGTGACGCAAATGTCTAGGTCCTACAGGCAGCCAGAATTCAGCCCAGTAAAGCAGGTGAACAAGACCAAACACACTTTTTCTGATTTATTTTTGTTATTGTTTAAAAAAAACAACTAAGTATCAAAATACATGGGAGATTATAGGAAAACAATCAATCCTAATGTCAAAGGAAAATAATCGCTGGAATGGCTCGATAGTTAATGCAAAGTCAACTATTTTCTCATAACACCACATACAGTCGTATGCAAAAGTTTAGAAACCCCTGACGATTTCCAAGATTTTTATTTATAAATATTTGGGTGTTTGGATCAGCAATTTCATTTTGATCTATCAAATAACTGAACACAGTAATATTTCAGTAGTGAAATGAGGTTTATTGGATTAACAGAAATCACATCAATATTTAGTAGAGCCTCCTTTAGCAGAAATAACAGCCTCTAGATGCTTCCTATAGCCTGTAATGAGTGTCTGGATTCTGGATGGATGTATTTTGGACCATTCCTTCTTACAAAACATCTCCAGTTCAGTTAGGTTTGATGGTTGCCGAGCATGCACAGATCGCTTCAAATCACTCCACAGATGTTCAAATGATATTCATGTCTCTGGACTGGGACGGCCGTTCCAGAACATTGTACTTGTTCCTCTGCATAAATGCCAGAGTAGATTTTGAGCAGTGTTTTGGGTCGTAGTCTTGTTGAAATATCTAGCCCAGGCATAACTTGAACTTTGTGACTGATTCCTCAACATTATTCTCAAGAATCTGCTGATATTGAGTGGAGTCCATGCGGCCCTCAACTTTAACCAGGTTCCCAGTACCGGCACTGGCCACACAGTCCCACAGCATGATGGAACCTCCCCCGAATTTTACTGTGGGTGGCAAGTGTTATTCTTTGAATGCTGTGTTTTTTTGCCGCCATGCATAACGCCCCTTGTTATGAACAAATAACTCAATCTTTGTTTCATCACTCCACAGCACCTTATTCCAATATGAAGCAGGCTTGTCCAAATGTGCGTTTGCATACCTCAAGCGACTCAGTTTGTGGCGTGTGTGCAGAAAAGGTTTCTTTTGCATGACTCTCCCATACAGCTTCACCTTATGCAAAGTGTGCTGAATTGTTGAATAATGCACAGTGACACCATCTGCAGCAAGTTTTCCTCACTATGTTCCTCACAACGAACACTGGCTGTTTATATCTCTCCGATAACTTTTTGTTGCCTTCCCCTAAACCATAATGTTGAACAATCTTTATTTTCAGGTCATTTGAGACCTCAGGTCTCAGGCTTCCATGTTTCCACTCTACAGAGAAGAGTCAAAGAGAACAACAACTTGTAATTGCCCACCTTAAAATACATTTTCTCATGATTGGATGCGCCTGTCTATGAAGTTCAAGGCTTAATGAGCTCACCAACCAATTGTGTGCTCCAGTTAATCAGTGCTAAGTAGTTACAGGTATTCAAATCAACAAAATGGCAAGGGTGCCCAAATTTATGCACCTGTCTAATTTCGTTTTGATGCATATTGCACATTTTCTGTTAATCCAATAAACCTCATTTCACTACTGAAATATTACTGTGTCCTTCAGTTATTTGATAGATCAAAATGAGATTGCTGATCCAAACACCCAAATATTTATAAATGAAAATCATGGAACTTGTCAGGGGTTCCTAAACTTTTGCATACGACTGTAAGTCCTTTATTCCTCTGATACCAGAGCAATTTGCAAATACTTACAATTTTATAATTTTTATCTCCAACATTTTTCATTAACATTTCTTGTTATGGAACATCCTTAAAGAAGTATCTTTTAAGTTATAGCCCCTATAAAAAGTGGTTTCCTTTAACATCATTTTATTTGTGTATCTTTGTGAATGCTGGTAATATTGCACTGTGTTTGTATAAACCCCTGCAGTCAGTGTCCTTTGCTTCAGCGAATAATGAAAATGCACTGAAGATTGACAGAGTTGCAGCTGTCCTCGACTCACTTCGTCAGAGAGAAAAAGCAAAACAAGAACGAGGCAAGCAGCTTTTCTTTTAGGCTTTACACACAGCATACAGTAGGTGTTGAATAGCTTATAAACAGAAGGAATAGCTCATGACTATTTTGATTCTCTTAGCTCTCCTTAGAGACATGACACAGCTCACAAACAACCACAGGACACTACACACTGCTTGTGTGCAGACTGAGTGAGTAATCTTCCTTCATGCAGTACTTCATGGAATTCAGTTATAGTGTCAGTATGGTTTCATTTACAAATTCAAACACAGGTTTGTGACTCTGTGCTTTCTTTTCTCACAGGTCAGGCACTGCAACTGTCAAAGATGAGGTAAGTTGATTAATTAAGGGTGTTTTCACATATAGTTCGTTTTAAAAGAACCAAACCCAGTTCACTTAAAGTGAACCAGAAAAGAACTAGCCGAATGTGACCTCAGTCCGTTTGGTGTTCACAATATAATGGACTCAAAAGAGAACCCAGTTCTCTTTTTGGTCCTCTTTAGTATCAAAGTGATCTCAGACCCTTTCGTGTTCACACGTAAAATTCTATCGTAGTTTTTTCACTTTTACGCGACATTGTAGTGCTGTTCTGTTGTACCCCCTTTCCTTCAGTTTTTGAGAAAACAGAAGAAATACTTTTATGTTTTTATGTGTTGAGAATAGTTGGCATTTAATGCCATCCTCTTTCCAAATATCAATAAGTGCACAGCTTTCCTCATAAGACTACACGACTCTGCGACCTGCCATGGCAAAAAGTTTTGTGTTTTCAGCAGTCACAGTGACGGAACACGGCTGCAGGTATGGCAAGCCTCCAAAGCGGACCGGGACCTCATTGCTTTTACATGTCACACACAAATCGAACCACAAACGAACCGACAAACGAATCGTACTCAGACCACCTCCGGAGGTGGTCTGAGTACGGTTCGCTTCTGGGTCCTTTTAAGGGGTCTCATATCACATGGTTTGTTCACATATACACACTGAACCGCTCTGAGAGCGTTTGGAGGGCTCAAACGAACTAGGTGTGAAAACACCCTAAGTCATTGTTCACATGACTGCAGCAATTTCAAATGGTTTTTAATCAATTGTCTGGTAACAACTGCACTTTTTTTAAACAAGTATTAACAAAAAGTTTGTGTATTCTTCTTGATCTTGCCCTCTGTAGGATATTCAGCAGTTGGCGACTTATTTAGAGGTAATTATATGTGCTGTATTTTATTGTCTAAATTAATATCATGCACTTAATAATAATTAATGAATGAATAATTAACATAATTTGTGGTGTAGCATAGAATAGACTGCCTGCATGAATCATTTAAATTTTTTAAGCTTTGCAGTGTGAATAACGAGTTATTGTGTTATTGTGTTAATTGGATCATTGATCCAAATTTTCGCTGCTCTCATGTTAGCTGATTACAATTATAAAAATTATGATGTCTGAGGATTAAATTATTTTGAACTGCGTGCAATAATTCACATCTACAGCCAAATAAAACTGTACATAATGTATAAGTAAATCAAATATCTAACTTTTGGACTGAAATTAGTAGCCAAGGAAATTTGAACACATATTTCATTGATTGTGTAGCAGTTAGCTTACCTAATGACCAGATATAATAACAAGTCATATTTAAATCTGGTCTGATTTCCTTGTGTGCAGGAAGCATTGTATAGAGAGGAGGTTTTAAAAAAGAAGCTGACTGCCCTACAGAGAAGTACATCGACACTGCTGCATGCCACTGAGCTGCTGTGGAAGGTTTGTACAGCAGATCACACTGTTTTATTATTTACTCTCACACCAACATTCTATTAATGTGTATTGTTTATTTCTAAATTAAATCTTCACATTTTTTTCAATAGACTTTCAATGGATTGTACTCAAACCAATGAACATGGTCACTTCATCTAAGTCTATGGCTCATGAAAACATGTACTGGAATCTGACATCGTTTGTCGTTCTTTCCTATGTGTGTCAGAAATATAAATGTCTGAGTGGCTTCTGTGGTTTGCAAGTATCCGGCTGTTTGTGTTTCAGCTTCAAAAAAAGAGAACAACATTTACTCACTCAAAAAAAAAAAAAAGGGGTGGGGTGGGGGATGGGGTAGCAAATACATATGCATGTATGCATACTTACACAGGTGGTTATGGAAAATCTTTAATCATTTGTGATGTATTTAATGTTTAAGAGTCAGATATAAACAAATGCATCCATGTTCAGCAGTCACAGGTGTGACAGAATTTTGCCTCAAAATATTTTTGGATACTGGAGCATTTCTGTATGCATCCTTTTATTCTGCTAGATAAAAATATGATACTGTGGCACGACACGGTAATAAAACATAAGATGTATGCTCAAGTGAATACACTTTGACTTTCAGTGGAAGCTGCATCCGTTGTAGCTGTGCCTGTTTCACACCACATTTCCTTTTCCTCCCACAGACTCGCTGTGATGAAGATCTGCTGAAGAACAAGATCAAGACACTGGAAGCTCAGCTACAGCTGTGCATGAAGGTAAGTCTGAGTCCTTGAAATTTATATGTTAATATTACATGTGTTTACTGAAACTGAATACAGAAACTCATACTGAATACAGAAACTCATACCTATGTCAGTATATCAGAGGTTTTGTGTAAACATACGTGCATATCCATCGGAAAAAAATGTTTTTGCTTTTTAATCACAACCTGTTAATGTGTTCTTATTCCTTAGAGAGTTCCTCAGGATGGAAAAAAGGAGGTATGGTTGAATATGGAGAAACAGAAGGAGGAGTATGAGAAGAAGGCTTTGGAAGCCATTCAGAGGGCTACAGAGGAGAATTCAGAAGCACAGAGCAAGCTGCAGAACCTGCAAGTAAGTGCAGCTGTGGAAGAGGCAGTCAAGGTCATGCTCGGTTACAGGCATGGTCATTTGACATCTAGTTGTATATCTTATCTTATTTTATCTTATCTTATCTTATCTTATCATGCGTTCATCATCATCTTTATATCATGCTTTCATCATCTTTCCACTAGGAGGCACTACAGGTGGCCCAGGCAGGGTCAGTGCGGTGGCAGGAGCTGTATGAAGAGTTGAGAGAGAGCTCCAACATACTGACGAAGAGTCAGAATCAGTACACTGATCAGATCCATCAGCTACAGCATCAGCTACAGGTCAGACCACAGATACAGATCAGAGGCAGTAAATAAAATGCTGCAATTGGTAGTTGCAGGGGGCCAAGCATGATTTGATCACAATAAGTTTCTGTAGGATCTTCTATCTTTTTTCAATTAATGTTAATAAAAATTCTGCCACAAATAAAGTATGTTATCATAACAGTAGATGTGCATATGTGTGTTGTGCAGAGATCCAGGGAGCAGGAGGATTCACTGAGGGAGCAGTGTAATATTCTGCAACAGGATGAGGAAGAGCTCCGTACTGCTGTCCTTCTGCTGGGGCAGGACAACCAGACCCTGAGAGAACAGCTAGAAAATTTCAAAAGTATGTTTCACGCATATCAGTTTAAACATCTAGGCTGGATTTTCCTTGAATCGTTTCAGTTCACATAACATATTTACAAAGTGGTTTAATGTACTATGAAATTTAATGAGCAGGTTTATCATCCTGTTAATTATCCTCTCAGAAAACAATCACGGCTTGTGGAATAATATCCCAGAAGTGTACAAGCAGGAACAGAAGCAATACCAGTTTGTTGAGATGGATCGCAGCATAGCTGAGCAGCTCCACCAGACTGAGCAGAGACTCAGCCTAAAGGACAAGGAGGTATAAATACTCACTCTCTGAAGGGCTGCTTAACCCTCAACCTAGCTTCAATATTATAATATCCGTTGTGTCTGCTGTTCCTCTAATTCAATAATATTTATGGAAATAAAAATACTTAAAAATCCTTCACATGCTTGTGGTTTCAACTAAATCTATACGAATGATTCTAACTAAAATTGACATGCATAAGAAATTTTATTCCACCATGTTACTCATTAAAATAACCTAAAGCTAACTTTTGTAAGATAAACTGAATAATAGCAAGAAAATGGATAATTAAACTGGTTAAGATGATTTTTTTTCTCTTAAAATAAACCCGTGTACATTTTTAAACAAATCTCTATAGACGCCTCACCTGCTTAGCTGTATATTTAATATATTTATATGAAATATCCAAATGCTGCAAACTGAGTGACGAGTTTGTTGTCTTGTTCGTAATGGCAGTGTTTGGAGCTGAAAACTGAGCTGGAGATCCTGGAGCAGGAGTGTCGCTGTTATCAGACTCGTCTGGCTCAGTGTCGAGAGGAGCTGAACGCACTAAGTGCTCGCAGTATCAGGAGCAGTAGAACGGTAGGAGTCTTAGAACTCACTTAACCATATTCAACTCTCATACAAAACTGTATATGTGCTTAAAAAAGCAGCCTAAATGCCTAAAAACTTTTTTCTTGGTGTTTCTATTATATTTTTTTGGTATTTGTATTCTTAATAGAGCTTAATATTAGAGGTTATTATTACAGGTTTTAATGAATTGGGACAAAACACAGATATACTGTACTAGAAGACCCAGATATATAATTAAAAAGATGGCTTAACATGTACGAGATAACATGTACCATATCTGCTAAACAGTATCACATTATAGTTCATTTGTCAGTGGAAATAAGAGACAATTTGGGAAAACCATACCTTAACAAAGGAGCCAAAGAAAAAGAGAAAGAATGGCAAATAGTGCAATCAACAGAAGAAACTTTACCTTATTAGATGGTGGTCAAAAGTATATTTCAGTTGTTTAATATACACATATAGTATAGACCATAATTCAAGCTGTATTTGAAACCTTTCTTGAATAACAATGTACAATTTTCCCACTTTTTTAAATAATTATTTCTTGACACTTGATAATGGTGTGTTTTTCCCCCTTTAATCCTCTCCCTCCTCACAGAGACGTTTCTGTGGCACTTTGTGCTTGATTCTCTTCTTCATGCTGATGCTAACTGTAGTAATGTTTGCTGTCTGGATCTATCGTCCATCTGTCCGGGAGCAGCTCCGTGAAATTTACTCTGTAGTGGAGGAGAGAGTGGAGGACTATCTAATGCAGGCAGCATCTGCACAACATTTGGGCCGCTTCAGACCTGTATGAGATCGACAGCAGCACATTCGAATGTATATTAGGTTTTAGGTTGATATTTATTGGTTGTATATCATATATTTATATAACATATATTTATTATGATATGAGCCAAAATACACCACAAATAATGCTAGTAAAATGTACAGCGTGTCTAGTACATAGAAAAGATTATGAAGTTCTGAGCTTGTACCTATTATCCAAGCAACTTTTTTTTTGGATGTTTTAAAGTGAGACCATGTATCCTCACTACATAATCTGGTTTATTTTTCTTCATGCTTTTTTTCTTCAAGCTTTATCAGAATGTTATAGAAGAAGGATTTGCACAATTGCAAAATAGTATTGTTTCATATGTAGAAACAGACTTTGGTTAATTAAAATCAAAAGGCTTAAATAAAGGATGCATCCAGAATTAAAATATGGTTTACTGAAGTCATTTCCATGGTGCGATTTTACCCGAAATATCCCACTGAGCTAAACAAACAAACAAACAAACAAACAAACAAACAAACAAACAAACAAACAAACAAACAAACAAATAAATAAATAAATAAATACAAGGACTTGATGAAGAACACTGGATGGCCATTGTATTATAGTCATTCCCTCTGTTCAGCTTTCCAGACAGAGCTGCACTGTGCAGGACCACTGACACAGCTTATTTGAAAAGGACACATATACACACATTCACACATGCAAACAGCACTGTCCCTCCCACAGGCCTTTCACCATATTTCCTGTGTAATCTAACAAGCGCCTTTGAAAAACATGCACTTCAACTGTTAGAGTATGTGATGACCAGTCACTCACGGTAAGTGCTCCATTTCTCGATTGTGACCAAAAGCTATTATAAACTGTAATCAGAGATATGGGATTTGCTTGACCAGTTTTGACCGTTTATTAACTATATGATGTTAACAGGAAGTGTAACGTCTGTGTACATCTGTGATCTGTCAGTGGTTATATGTAGCATGAGTGCTGTAATTTATCTTACTTATGAGCTACAAATACTGTATGTGTGCTGTCCTAGAAAACCTGTGCGCATGGTCACATTTAGACGTCTAGATGTTTGACAACATATAGTTTAGAGAACTATACATGTACCTGAACCAAAATATTCTTCTATCTTGCTTATGTGTCGTATATATTTCTATGTATCTTTAATGCAAACATAGTTATAGTGTTTTAAATTATTTAAACTACATCTAACGGGGACAAAAGTAGAAAAATTAATTTAAAAATTCTAGAGGGCATGTGTCACTACGACCACAACCTAATCTTCTTATGGTAAAACATACATTTTAAAGGATCATACATTTACAGTAGTAAAAAATGCTCATAATCACTTTGGTTATAAGGCATATCAAAAATGTCTCTCAAAACACTTGAACACAAGCTTCATCATCATCTCTCAACTCAACTCAACTCAATCTCTATTGATGAAATAAACAATAATTAATTCAGTCAGTTTAGTTCTGTTGATTAAATATCTTGGTATAATTTTTGTATTATATATTTATTATATATATTTTTTTAAACATTTTCATACAGATTGTTACATGGCTAGTTATAGCTAGGGAATTTGTGGTTGTTATTTGTGTCTTTCCTTCCTTTTTTTTTCTTGTATTGGACTTTTGCTCATCAGGATTCCACGATTGGTCGATTTGTCCATCATCAATGGCATCCACTGAAATCTAACTAACCCTAACCCAATCATATCCGGGGACCTGGGCAGTGTGAACCCCCTGAAAAATAAATTAATAAATAAACATAATGAGTATTGTTTTCCATTTACCACTAGGTGCTGTGATAATGAGATCTCTCTTGCTGATAGGCATTGTGGGATTATGTATCCTAACAACTGTGCTTTCCCTGAAAATTTGTGCCTTTAACGTC
>NC_062531.1:10799215-10914215 GCF_022655615.1 Tachysurus fulvidraco | reverse complement strand
GGTCATTCTGGTTGCTCTGAGAGACCTGCAATCGGAGCGCTGACACCTCTTCCCTCAGAGCTGAGATCATGCACTCCTTCCTTTGAGCTTCACTCTGTGATGCAAGAACACGACTCTGGTCCTCCCTACATCTCATCCAGCTTTCTTCCTATAAAAAAATGGGATTTATAGAAAATCAGATGTATCTTCAGAACCCTATTGAGCAAGCCAGATGCAACAATGGCAAAAAAAAAACCTCTTAAGACAACATGAAGAAGAAACCATAGAGAAACCATACTCTGGGGGAAATCTTCTAGATAACTTACTTATACAAATAATTGCAGTATGTAGTTGTAGAAGAAAAATAGAAGCTGTGGGAAAAGTATAGGACAGAAGTTCTTAGAAGTTTTAAGTCTTCAGTATCTTTGGTATAGAATTTAGAGAGTCCATGTGGGTCAATCAGTAACTGCAGAAAGTAAGTCTCTGAAATATTAGAATGCTATGCTGTGATGCTTCTTGTGCCACACCTGAGGCTTTATCTGATCTTTTTATTCTCTCTCTCTCTCTCTCTCTCTCTCTCTCTCTCTCTCTCTCTCTCTCTCTCTCTCTCTCTCTTTCTCTCTCTCTCTCTCTCTGCATGCAATTCATGAATGCAACAATTTATGCTTTGTATGTTTAATTATATTTCACCTCTGCTAAGGAATTAAGTGAAAATTCTTTTAATGTTCCCCTGAATCTGTTATGTTCTGCATGATTGTGATCCCTTCTGACTCTATTCAAACACCATTTCATCCAAAAATCCTCTTTTCTTGTACAAACTTATGTTAATGCAAAGCCCTACATAATGAACATTATCTGGTTACATAATTCAGCAACTGCCTTTAGACTTTTATTATACATTGTTTGTCCAAAAAGGTTTGTGGAAACCTGCTTAACTCCACTAAACACCTTAGGGATGAACTAGAACTCTGACTGCACTCCATACCTCCTCATCCAAAATCACTGCCTAAGCTCATTAATGATATTGTAGACCACAAATCCTGACTAAATCTTGAATGATATTTTTAGACATATGGGCATGATTGCGAGGTGTCTACATAGTGTATGTTTTGAATAAACAGGTGTTTCATTCTCATCACAGTACAGGGAAATGTGTACAGGGAAAAATGATCGCTCATAAATGTGATCAGACATACAACAGTCAGTAGACATAGATTAAGCTGAAAAACCCTGGAGTCATGCCCACCTTGCCCTGTAAGTGGTCCTGCATGCTCTGAGAGCTCTGGGACATGCTTACATTTCTAAAAATCAGTCCTCTTCCTATGCTGCTGGCCAAGCTTCCTATGGCAATAAAGAGAATATTAATCATACTACAATTTAATAATGGTATAATAATATTCCTTAATAAACCTTTATTTACCATCCCAGATAAATGATGGGTTTTACACAGTTCTCACTGTTGTCAAATTGTATTAATAAATGGAAAAGTAGAACATAACCTCTACCTGGTCTATGATAGGCGCCATTGTACTCTGGGACATTTGTACCCAAACTGCTGCGTTTAGCTCCTGCACTTGCAGGACGAGGCCTGCGAGGAGGATGAGGAGTAACAGAAGAGGGCAGTGCATGACTCCTTACTCCAACTGGAGAAGCCACAGACTGGATTGGCATAACAGGGAGCTGAGTGAATATGAAAAGGAAATGAAACATCATGACCAAATGTGAAATGGAACAGTCTTTAACTAGAAATATTCAGAAAATAAATCTAATTGAGGACATTTCTAAACAAAAGATTCTAAAAGGTGCATTTTAATATGTCTTACTGGGTTTGCAGGATCCACAAAGAGCTTGTAAGTTGAGCCTCCATAACCAAAGTGAATCTCATCCCCTGGTGTAAGACGCACTGCTGCATTGTGTATGCAACAATCATTGACATAAGTTCCATGGGCAGAGTTCAGGTCATTAAGAACATAGCAGTGCTCCATCTCATTCCATTCAATAATCGCATGGTGCTCATCAACACCACTATTCTATAAAAGTAAAAGTATAGGACATTTTTAGCCATAAAAATGTCATAACAGTACAATATTTATACCATTTTAATACTAGTTGTAAGAACCAACTCCATAGTTATTTGCACCATTCTGAAAATTGAACAAAAATGTTAAGATGTTGTTTTAGCACAACGTTTTTAAAAAAAAATTAATAATTTTCTTAAGTATTTTCAAAATGATCAGCACCTACTGGAGAAAATAAAAGCACTAAGGTTCTTCCTATAATGCCTAACTCTGCTGGAGTCACTAGTAAATTTTCATGATCTGCTTGTCTGTGCCCAACTCACCAGGTTTTGAGTTTCCACAACAGTTAATTGATTTAAAGCTCTGATTTAGGCTCAATACTTTGAGCACAGATGCGTCTACAGACAAACCTCAGGCAACCACGTCTGGGGCTTAAATATCTTGCTCTTTATGAGAATTCCTAATAAGTACATTTCTTTTTTTTTTCAATAATTTTGTTTACATTCATTTGTTTACAATAATTGTTTGCATTCATTTAAAATAATATATAACTGATGCCACTTTTGCCACATTTTTTAAAGCCAAGGTGATTTCTATTGCTGCCACACAGCTCCAAGGACCTCTGAGTTTACAGTGCATGTAACCTGAAATAAGTCCTTAAAATTAAATCTCCTCTGACAGTAAGAGAAAGGACATGCCTTTTGTGTGTTTGTTTGTTTGTTTGTTTGTTTGTTTGTTTGTTTTTAAGAGATCAGAAGTACAGTAAATTAGACTGGGTTGAGTTATATAGCATCAAGAAACAAAACAACTGTCTGTTGAAATATCAGCCAAAAAAGTTTTATTTATGTTACCTGGAGGCATAGATCTGAATCCCTGTGTTTTCCCACCGTAGTGCTCTTGGGTTGGAGTTTAAATATCCAGTTTAAAGTTTTAAGGTAACCCTTCATTTTAAGCTTCAGAGAATACACATATAAACTTCAGCAGTCATATAGGTGTCGCTTAGTTTATATTTCGCATGCATATATTTTCTCTTGATACGTGTCATTTGTCGGAATGAAATTCTCTCGATTTAAAGTAACAATGTTTACATAACTCGACAGTCTAAATCCTCAGGGAACCGAAGTGAAGTCACGAGCCGAAGTGTATACCGGCGTCATGGCAACACTGTTAGGGGAAACCACGCGTCCAGATCGCACGCGCTAGCACTACAGAGCGTGCTTATCGTAGCATCCCACTGGGGAGAGTAGCCCACTACTCTGGAGTACTACTTAGTAGGCCAAAGTGCTGTTTAAGACATAACCTAACAGGACACAGTTGTACATACGCATTTCAGCAACTAGTTCTGCATGTGTATCTAATACACTGATTTGGACCTAATAATGAAGTCCAACTAAAAATTATTTAAAATAAAAAATAACACAAATGCACAGATACATATACAGTAAAATATGCATCCATACTATAATGTTTGTATGACTTTAATCAGACTTTTTTGTTTGCATTCAAATGTTTTGTTGTTGCTGCTGTTAATTAATTAATGTATTTACTTAATTTTAAATATTTGATGCATTAAAAACATTATTATACCACATCCTATAATTATTTATTATATGATATATTTTAATAATCATACACACACTCACATGCACATCATTTTGTTTATATGTACAGTAGCTAATGACACACTAACCCTTTAATGGATGTATATACTGTGTTCATTGATTTTTGATATGTACATATTGTCATTAGAAAATTGTGGGAAAACCAAAGAAAGAAGATGAACAATGCAAAGAATCTCTTTTATTGATTAGATATTTTTATTTGTTCATGGAGCACACTTCAGTTTAATATGTGGTCATTACCTAGAAAGGAAAAAGAATCAATTACTGTTTGAACTTAAGCATTGAGATAAGCATCAGATGCTCTCTACAGAAACTACACAGGGTTGCTAAGTGAACACAATAACACACATCTAACTGTGTATAACGTATTAGTAAGAAGACACTTGTATAGAAGACTGCTGTATAAAATGTATAAATGTGTAAAATGTTGGTACACCCACATTGTTAATCCAAGGGATGTAGGCAGAAACACGGGTGAAAACTGAAGGCTTCTTGTAGTAGTTGCAGCCCATACTGGAGCCAAAGCTTACAATACCATAAACCATCCAGGCACCATCAGATCTCTTACAGTTCAGAGGTCCACCAGAGTCACCCTGTACAACATGATTACAAGCATGTTTGTAGAAGTTATGGAATAGCATATGTGTTAGCATGCATGTGTAGGTGTGCTTGCTGTATTGTGACTTGCTGAGATAGTTATCACACTGTGTCACTTGTTGTTAGACTTATACCTTGGCATAACACTCTTGAAAACTGCTTCTTTAAAGGTTGTGCAAAGTTAAGGGTTTAAATGAACTATCTCAAAGGGTTCTAATTTTGACCCATTTCTAATACATAAACTCTATGTTGTAGGCTTCTGCATCTTTTAGCAGAACATGCTAAATGTTTTTTTAATGTATGGCACAAGTTATTTGCCTTAAACTTTCTCTGTTATTTTAATAACTATCTTATAGTTGTTTCCATCAAGCAACTTGCTGCATGAGCAAGTTGCTTGATGGAAACAACTATAAGATAGCTATTAAAATAACAGAGAAAGTTTAAGGAGGGATTAATCCCGGAGGGATTAAATCTAAATTTGCTCTTATTTAAAAATACAGTAGAACTTATAGAAGTGTTTAATGCATGTTTTCTTTATATCTGTGATAGATGACACATCAAGGCATGAATACAAGCGTTTGTGGTGCAGGTTCTTTAAAGTGACGTGACATACGGCTAAGTATGGTGACCCATACCCAGAATTCGTTCTCTGCATTTGACCCATCCAAGGTGCACACACACAGCAGTGAACACACACACACCGTGAACACACACCCGGAGCAGTGGGCAGCCATTTATGCTGCGGCGCCCGGGGAGCAGTTGGGGGGTTCGGTGCCTTGCTCAAGGGCACCTCAGTCATGGCCGGCCCGAGACTCGAACCCACAACCTTAGGATTACGAGTCAGACTCTCTAACCATTAGGTCACGTCTTGTCCCTGTGCATATGAAATAAAAGATTAAATGACACATTGCAATAAGGGAACACAAAAAGTACACTTACATTGCAGCTGGACAGCTGACCATCTCCTCCAGCACAGACCATTTTCTCAGTGACCAAACTGCCCCACCAATCAGGCTTACTGCAGGTAGCATGGTCGACTATAGGGAGCAGAGCCTGCTGCAGGATATCTGCAAGGGGGCCTCCAGCTGGAATAATAGAGTGAATGAGAGATTAGGGTTTAATGTCGACTCCTGAAAGAAATAAGGATTATCCAATTTTAAAAAAAAAAAAGTTGCTGAAGAGTTCAGCTCACTCCAAAGACGGCCCCAGCCAGTGACATAGCAGGGGGTGCCACCAGGCAGCACCAGTTCATTCTGAGGCAAACAGGCAGGCATGATCGAGTCGGAAATCTGTACACGGCTCTTCAGCTTGATCAAGGCAATGTCATTCCTGAAAAAATTAGTAGACTTATTAACCATAAAAAAGAAGACAAAATAAAGATGCCTTAACATGAACAAACTGTAAAAGCTGCTACTATATTTTAGTCACTGACCTGATTCTCTGTGAGTCCCACTGCTCATGAACAAAGATCCTCTCAACATCCATTGCAATGGAGCCCTTCTCATTGGCAGTGTTCAGGCTGTGTTTGCCAAGATACACTCTGTAGGTTCGACTGCTGCTGGACCACATGCATAGTTTAGTAGACCTGCTTTCATGCTTTCATTCTGAATTCATTTATCGTCTCATCAATATGTTTATCAATTAAAAGCAGTCATTTTAAAACATTATTTCAACTCTGATGGTTCGTCATTGAATTAAAATTAAGTAAAAGAAATCTCTTACCCGATGCAGTGAGCTGCAGTAAGAACCCACTGGTCAGCAACCAGGGTTCCTCCACAGGTGTGATAGAAACTGGAGCCACTTTTGTACTGGAGAGAGATCTGCAAAATAAAAGAGGAATTGGTAAGCAAGAGAAACTAGCTGACTAGCTAATCAAATTACACAAGAAATGTGAGTACATTTGTAATCAGTCCCAAAGCATACAATAAACTCTACAATGAACAGTACCTGCCAGGGCCAGCTGTTGGCTCGAGCATCATCACCTCCAACCACCCTGTTCACAATGGGTGGGAAGGTGGGCAGCCCACACCCATAGGCTGTTTAAAACATCCACATGATTTAATGCACCATCACTGATGCATATACACTGATGTACAGTATATGCATATAAATCTATGATGTTTCATATAATACTTTGCATTAAAAAAAGATTGATTATGGTTAATCAAATGATATGGATTTATTTCCTTTAACAACAGTAATGCTGACTACACAACAAAATACAGGTTTACATTAATGCATTCCTTTACTGCAGGGACGTGATCTTATTACTTCAAGAAAGAAAAAGAGAGATTGATGACAGAAAACTGATGATACCAGGTACAGTATAATGTAACTCGTTTCATGAATGTTCCACAACATAGCTAAATTCTCTTGCTTGCTATTTCTTTTTCCTAAAATGTTTCTGATTGTAATGTCTGTGATTCTAATTCTTATACATGGTAAATTCACTCTGATGGTGGAAAAATCTTTGACATGATTTATCCATAATTTGCACATATACTTATTTTTCTTTTACTCCCAGGATTACATTGAACCATAGTGTAACATTTTTAGACCTATTTTTAAACAAGCTAAATAAAACCTAAATTCTTCATAAATAATAAAAATTTATTATTTTATTAGATAGAAAATAATGCTTCTCTTACCACCAACAAAGAACAAAGCCAATATCAAGAGCTTCATGGCGAACATACTGTAGCTGATGCAAGCATGCACTTTATATACCTAATTACACAGTCCTAAAACCTGTAAATTCCATGTACATTGTCACTTCTGCCAATGGAGCCTGTTTAGTTTTGTAGATAAATGTCTGAAAATATTACATTATCTTTATCTGTACACTTGTCCTGTGAAATACACAGCTGACATCAAGAAACATTATACGGCTTACAGTGTAAGCATAAGCTCAAAACCGTCTACTACAACAACACATCCATGATCAAAAAATGTGTATGTATGGGTATTTTTTTTTAAAATATACATTGTTCCTTAATGTTATTGTTACAAGCATGAGTTAATTTCATCAGTGAAGTGGATTCTGTGGACACCCAAAGATGTGAAACTTCTGCACTTCTGACAGATGTTAGCTTTTCTGATTAGATATATAGCAGTTCAAGGTGAATCATGCTAAGTTGTGTTTATTTGATTTTCCAGAAAATTTTCCCAGTGGTCAAGTTTCGTTGCTGCCTCAGAGTATATAAACTCCAGGTGGAAGCTGAAAAGAGTGGAAGACACAAACATGATGAAATTTGTTGTCCTAGCTTTTCTGGTAGTTGGAGGTAAGAATCCTGTATCTTCTGAGATGCTCACAGATTTGTGTTTCTCTTGTACTGTATATGTTACTACTGCAATAGACAATATCTCTCAGTGCTTGGATTATTTTTGTCTTTTTTAGCTTATGGATGTGGGTTGCCCACCTTTCCTCCCATTGTAAAGAGGGTTGTGGGTGGTGAGGATGTCCGTCCCCATAGCTGGCCCTGGCAGGTGAGTCACATATTTATATTGTCTGCATTTAAATAAAAGAAGCTACAGTACACTACTTTACATAGTTAAACTAGATTTGATTCTAAAGCTACTTTTCATGCTGTCGTACATAAAATGCTTTCATTCATTAATTTCGTTTCTACAGATCTCTCTCCAGTATACCAGTAATGGCAACTGGTACCACACCTGTGGAGGAACTCTGATCTCTGACCAGTGGGTTCTGACTGCTGCTCACTGCATTAGGTAATAGCCAAGTTACACAATATCACTTTATAACACTCAAAGTAAACCTGATGTTGGACTGTAAATGTAAACATGGAGATTTGTTCCCTGCTAAAAACCCACAGAGATTGCGGTAATAAAATGCAAATATGTCAAGCTTGGGACTAAAAAGAAAATCGTGCCAGGCTGTAATCTACATTCTTTATATTCCCATCTTCCCTGTCAATCACAAAGATACTAGTTCATTATAGGTACCTGTGTAGATAGTCATTTCCCCCTGTGACACAGCATGTGCAGCATTTCTAAAACATACAGATGACAGGTCTAGCATGTCTCTGAGGAAGAATTCCAATTCCACCATTTCCTGTTAGTAGATAGAAAAGAGTGTTATGGGTGAGAATTGGCAGGTGACTGAACTGGTGGGAAATTTGGGGAATTTTTTAAAAATATATATATCAAGTTCAAAAATAGTATTAACACAGATTGTATCAAATTTTGTGACTTAGCTGTATCTTTTGTGATTGTGCAGCTCAAGCAGAACTTACAGAGTTTACCTTGGCAAACACAACCTGAAGCTGGAAGAGAATGACTCTCTGGCAATCAATGCTGGCAAGATCATCGTCCATGAGAAGTGGAATGCTTTCCTTATCCGGTAATAGAAGTGAAATTTATAGCAGGGTTTAGAGTTTTTCCAACAAATTTTTTTCAAATATACTTTACTGCTGATATTATATTTATCATAAAAGCTGATGGAATTACATAGTTATATTTTACAGTCGACACAGTCTTGAGATTTGGGAAATATTACAATAATATTAATATTGGTATCTGTTCCTAATTGAGACCTATTTTATGGCATATGTGTGACAGTAATGACATCGCCCTGGTGAAGCTGGAGACCCCTGTGACCGTTAGTGATACCATCACACCTGCATGTCTTCCCGAGGAAGGTTACATTTTGCCCAATAACGCTCCCTGCTACGTCACTGGCTGGGGACGCATGAAGAGTGAGCTTCCTGCACACTACTGACCATTACACTAAAGACTTTAACATTAGAAAATAATTCAGTGTAAAAACAAATAAACAAATGAAAAACAACTGTAGTTCTTTTTACACAGGCTACACTAATCTCCTCATGTTCAAGTATTTTAGCATCTGAGATAATAGCATTCTGGTGCTCCAGACGTTTGGAGATTTGGTTATATAATTTTTATTTTCCTCCTTCTCTAGCTGGAGGCCCCATTGCAGATATCCTGCAGCAGGCTCTTCTCCCTGTGGTTGACTTTGCTACCTGCACTAAACCTGACTGGTGGGGATCTCAAGTTAAGGACACTATGGTCTGTGCTGGAGGAGATGGCATTGTGTCTGGCTGCAATGTAAGTGTTGCCTGTGAAATGCTTTATGAACAGCTAAACCTATTGGACAAAGTTGGGCATTGAGTTACATTCATGTCACATTATAAACAAACCTGTTATTTCTATAAATTCTGTGTTCTGATGCCCTGGCTCTCACTTGAAAGGGACTGCATGTGTTTGTTTAGATTATAAATGTTTTCAGAGTATCTATTTAACCTACCTGGGTGTTATATGATTTAGGGTGATTCTGGTGGCCCCCTGAACTGCCAGAATGTTGATGGTGCCTGGGAAGTCCATGGTATTGTGAGCTTTGGCTCTGGTCTGAGTTGCAATTACCCCAAGAAGCCGACAGTCTTTACTCAAGTCAGCTCCTACATCAGCTGGATCAGCAATGTAAGTTTATTAATGTTCTGCTGATGAACACTAGAAATGTTCTATGCTAGAAAATCATATCAAATAGCACTGTGTCTAAGCAAAATGTATTTTTTACTGTTTACAGGCCATGGCCAGCAATTAAGGACAGCTTGGATGACATGAAATCTTTCTCTACATTGTAGACAATAAAAACATCAGTTTGAAAGTGATTTGTGGTTATATATTTCTTTCCTATCCAAACAGATAACGCTTCAAGAAATTTCAAGGTAATTACTAGCTTAAAGTACAGACCTTGTTTTCAACCATACATGGGATCACGTGCAAGAAGGTTTTTGAAAGTACACCATTTAAAAGCAGATAAAAGTTGAAGACATAATGAAAGCTATTTTTAAAATCTTGTAATTATAGAATATTTTTACTCCTCAGTGTTTAATACAGACAAAATTGAAAATAAATTTAGTTTATACACCCCAACTCTCCTTATTCTCATAATTGCTGTTAATTGTTACTGCTGCGTATGTTTATAGTAACATAATATACAGTGAATGGAGTTTTAGTATTAGGTGGGGTTGGTTCTGGTCTAATTTATGGCAATTCTTTGCTTTATTGTCATATATGGAAACCTGTATGGAAAATTGTAGACTTTTCAAACAGAGGATTGTAAATGTAAATTGGAATTTCATATAAATAGTAACAAAGTGAATACAGTAATCAGCTTAAAAATCAACTTAACTGAGAAAAAGAAATACATCTCTAAAGAGAATTTAATTTTACTGGGGTAAAAAGGTTTTGCATGCCTTGTGGGTCTCATTATTTTTGCCAATCATGGAATCATTTTGCCAATTATGTCACTAAAACAAATTCCTCGCATGTGTAAACATGCCTGGCAATAAAGCTGATTCTGAAAGGGTCCAAATGAACAAACTGAGAAAGCAGTGTGCTGACCTATTCTACAAATTACTGTACTATTTGTCCTGAGCCTAAAATTAGAAGGCTAATAAATGTTGGATTTTCTCATATTGTATATGCAATGTCAAACGATAAGACCTACTAGGAAACATTTTATTAATTTAAAAAAGTGTGTGTGTGTGTTGGGGGTCTTGATTAGATTAGTAGCTGCTACATGTGATAAGGGAGCACTAGTGGGTGGATGACCAAATTAGAAAAAGATGAAAACGTGCTTAAAAAGCAGCTCTGGTGTCTAGAGAATTGAACATGATGGTTTCAAAAAATGCAATACAAGAGCAATACAAGTTTTATTTCCTTTCTTATAAAACCATGGCTTCAAGAATATAAAATGATCTAAGTAAGCAAAGCAGGCTGACGCTGCATTTTCTGAGGTCATCATGCACATTCCTGCCTTAATGCATTACCCAAATAGCAAAGATAATGTGAAAACTTTAAGGTTTTAATCCTAACTCTTTCCACAAGGACAGTTGTTATGAAATTAGCAAGTGTAACTCTATGGCTGATGATATTTAGACTGTAGGCAAGATTTTAGGATATTACTGTAGCTATTACATCCAAAAGTCTCATGCATAAGGGACCTGGATGAGGCTTTATGCAGAGAGATTTAGTACAGGACCTGTATTTGATAAAAGAAATGTGAGTAAAAATATTTAATAAAATAAAAAGTATTTAAATATTTTTTAATAATTTCCATTAAAAGTGCCCATGTGCAGGTTTTTAATATGCAGAAGGGACACAACATTAATATTCCATAATACGGTATAAAATCCAAAAGCACCAAAGCTAGTACTAATAATGTAACTGCAGCAGGCGACAATAATGTATGACAGTGTGAAAGGTGATATCTCAACATTTATGACCTTTTCTTTAATAATGATGCCAGCTGGTTATACTAAATGCTGCTTTCCATCGTTCTTCCCTTTCATCATTCTTATTGTGCTGCAACTGTAATATATCTTGGTTCCATGTTGCCAAAGTAACTTTTCTCCCACTCGCTCATAAGGTCAAAGTTGAGGGGACGGTCACAGAAAGTGCAGGAGGCTGTTGCAGAGGTATTGAGCGGCAGTCCAACTTCCTGCCATATGTCCACCAATTTTTCTGTCACAAATAAATAAGTAAATAAATAAATAAATAAATAGACATCATTAGTATATAATATTTAACACTTATAGTAACTAATATGCTTCAGGACTAACTTCCACTCACCCACAAAGTAGTCCATCATGATGGGGTTGTGGAAAGGGGATGGTGCCAAACGCAGAAGCTCTTCTCCACGTGGCACAGTTGGGTAGTTTATTGCCTGTACATATATATTGTGTCTCTCCAGCAGAATATCACACACCTTGGAGTTTTGCTCTGCATTTCCAACCTGTGATATGATATGAATTTATTTTAGGCAAAATTTCCATAACTATAAGGTCTCTTGAGAGGAAGCAGTCACAAACTGGTCCCATTACTACGTAACCCATTACTTCCAAGAAACTGCAGATAGAAGAAATATTACATAACACCGCATTCACATATGTGCAATTTAGTGTTGCTACCACAATGGTTCAATTTTGAGCTCGTCGTGTGGAGCTTCACATTTTCTCCCTACAATAACTTTCTCACTATGCCCACTCCCAGTTCATCCTGACATGGTCAGTGCATTTTCCTGGGTCATGTGCATGTTTTTGGGATAGGCACTGCATCTAGCCTGTACAGTATTACATCATTCCTTGTTCTCAACAATTCTGAGTAATCTCATTTACTATTTATTAAGCCTGATATAAGTTACTGTACTTGTATTCTAAAAAAGCAAAATGTGAATCTGAAAATCTCCATACTAAAAACAACAATGGCTGATAATGATTATGGTGTTATTAGCTCAGATACAGTGGCACTAACCCGTATTGGGATAATATGGCTTGGGCAATTGATGACAGGCAGACCTGCATCCAACAAAAGCTGCCTCATATGCTTAACATTCCTCTGGTGAGCTCGGCGCAGAGCCTGACCCTCTGAGCTCATCAGAACCCGTACAGACTCCAGAGCTCCAGCCAGCACCATTGGAGGCAGTGAAGTGGTGAAGATGAAGCCTGCTGCATAGGATCGCACTGTGTCCACCAGTGCAGCAGTGCTGGCTATGTAGCCTCCCACACAGCCAAATGCCTTACCTGCACACATGTAAGACATCAAAAGGAAAATGAAATGGACTACACTTGTCCATTTCATTCATTCATTAAAAAATCTATTGTTATGTAAATATTAAGTCTTTCTTACCCAGTGTACCAGAGACAATATCAATCTTGTGCATGATGCCATCTCTCTCACCGACCCCTGCTCCATGTGGTCCATACAGGCCTACTGCATGAACCTCATCCACAAAGGTGAGAGCGCCATATTTGTGTGCAATGTCACACAGCTCTTCCAGAGGGCAGATAGCACCTAAGATAAAAATAAAATCAAATGCTTTCAAGTCTGCACTCATAGTTTTACTCAGAACTACAGTCATTTTTTACAGTACAAAATATTTTCTCACCGTCCATGGAGTGCACTGTTTCAAATGCCACAATTTTAGGTGTCTTTGGATCGGCGCGACTGAGAAGCTCTTCTAGATGTTTTGCATCATTGTGACGGAAGATGAAACGGTTGGCTCCACTATTCCTGATGCCCTGAATCATGGAGGCATGATTCCCCATGTCTGAATAGATTTCACATCCTAAACAGATATATGTAAAATAGCAATTAGATTTATTTATTAGACAATTATTAATGAAACGAAATAAAATCCAACAGAACATTTAATATATAGACAGCACTGGAAAATTGATAATAAACAATAAATAGCAAAATTAAATTAAATTAAATTAAATTAAATTAAATTTTAACATGGAAACAATTGCAAACTGTACCTTCAACAAAGTCAACAAAAAGGTCTGTGGGAGAATGGAACTGTATCTGGTGTCTCAATGATTACCTGGAAGCATTTTTGCCAGAGTGAAGAGGGTGGAATCATTAGCCACAAAGCATGAGGAGAAGACAAGGGCTGCATCTTTTCGGTGAAGAAGGGCCAGTTCTTTCTCAAGAGCCACATGGTAGTAACTTGTCCCAGAGATATTCCTGGTGCCACCTGCTCCTGCACCATTTTTTTCCAAAACGTCCCTGAGATACAGATCATTAATGCATATAGTTTAAATGCATTGTCAATTGGCAGCTACATTAAAATCATGTTCTTGAAGTTCATTACTAAGAAATTATATGCTTTTAAATTCTTATCGGGAAGATCTGTTAGGAGCTGACCATATTGCTTTGATGACACGTGGATGACGACTCATGCCCAAGTAGTCGTTGCTGCACCAAACAGACACCTGTGAGCCACTGCGCCCCGGAACAGAATAATCCTCAGCAAAGGGGAAAACATCTGCAAACCGATTCACCGTCTTAAAGACACGGTAGGTGTGATCATTCCTCTTCTCCATGATCTTCTCAGTGAAGAAGTCATCATAGTCAAAACTGGGTCCGACTGAGTGTGAAGATAAAAAAAAATCTTCACAAACTACAAACAGAACAATTCAACGTACATATCCCCTTCATATTCATGTTTGAATAAACTACAATATGCACTAACCAATGTTGTCTTTCAGAAGGTGTGTTGGGAAAGATGACTGAAGTCCCTGTAAGCCACTAAACACAGAGCTGATCGTTCCTACATAGACGAGAGCAGCACAAGAAACACAAAGATTTATGCAAATATAAACTACAATATAGGCATTAAATGTACTGTTAATAAAGTACACTATTTTTACATTATATCTTCTTTATATTTCAGCACACAATATTCAACTCATTGCAGTGTAAAAGCAGCAGATTTACCTGAAGTTACTTCCTCCTCTGAAATAGGAGGCAGTGCTGAGTGGACATCCTCCTGCAATTGAGGGCTGGCTTTAACTAGTCCAATCTTAGAGGAGACAAAGGGACAGGCCTTAGTCATGGACACAGCAACCTGAGCAGCAGATGTAGCCAAGGAGCGTTTGGTTTCCTTGTGTGGCAGAAAACCTGTACAGAAAAATACTTCAGACATGAATCAATTATAGATTTGTATAAAATAAGCAGAATGCCAGAATTTTAAAAAATGTGGTAAAAAAATTCCAGATTTTCTATTTATCTAATTCTTAAACCTTTTAAACCTCTTTCGCAAGTACATTAGTAGCAGTAGCAGTAGAAGTAGTAGTAGAATTAGTAGGAGTAGTATAGTCTTACATGCTTAAGTAGAATACTAACTCTATGGGTTAAACCTTCTTAAAGGGTAAAGCGTTTATAAATCATATATCATATGTCCTGGGATCATCTATAGCACAAGATGTTTGACAATCCTGGTGCTTTGACAAGTTTCTTGTTGCACGTGCTTGTCTGTGACTAATGTGTCTTAATTAATTATCTAGTAGGCTCAATAATTGCTACCATGCACTACCAAAGAAAGTGCAGTAGTAGTAGGCTACATGTGCCTATGTCATGTCATGTGAATGACATGTTTTACTGACAGCAGCTTACCTTTTTCATCCTGACCCTGAGTGGACTGTACGCTGATCCGGCGGAGAATGATGGGGCATCGGTCAGCCATCCCCAAAAATCCCCCTACATGTCTCAAATTTGGGACCGGAGAGGACTTCAGGAATGGACAGCGATGCAGAAAGGCAGACATGACTTCACCAGCTGACAGAAGGAGAATGAAAGAGTCATTTATATTTAGCCACAATGAGGTAGACACAACAAAACACCTAACAGAAAGAAGAATATAATTCCTTTTACTTCTACAGTATGTAGCTACAATAAAATACTTCTCTGGTATCAGTGAAGGTCCGTATCTGCTAATTTAATTTCTAAGCATGTATCTACATTTCAAAATCTTGTAATTAAAAGTTTGTAATTAACAATGATATTTTTATTTGCGTTATCTCTATGTTTTTTGTTTGTTTGTTTGATGAAGGGTTGTAAAATGACTAGTGTTATAGTATATAGTATAGTATAGTATAAATAGTAAGTATATAATTTATAATCCACATACTGTAACATACAGTAATATGTTTTGCGTTCAAATAAATTAAATTAGTATTAATGGTTCATTATGTTAGTATTTTTCGATCATAATTATTCCAGATGGCCTGATATTTATTATAATATAAACAATTGGTATAGCAAAAACAAAGAAACAAACAGTATTATGTTTAAACAGTATTATTTGAACACTTGTGTTTCATTCATTTTAATGTCCACCACCCATCAGCCATAAAGATTAAGTAGCACACTTCTTGCCCTTCAGCCCTAAAGATTAAGTAGCACACTTCACATGGCTGAGGCTTTTTTCTTGCCTCAGTGGCTGCGGGTGTGGCGTGTAAGCGCCCATTTATCAGTGGTACACACCTTCTCTCTCTGCTTCACTCCCTGTGCTGAACACTGACAGATAGACGTCACAACGCTGATAACTAGCACGTCATATACTTTATTATCAACCTTAAATTAAGAAGGATTAATTAGCTCAGAAATACTAGGACTTTTTCAACAAAAACCTACCCTACCTGCCTATTAATTTATTTAGGCATCAGACGCAGGCGAATTGATATTGATAGGCTTTTCTCACTTAAATTCAGCTAGATACCTTAGTTCAAATTTATGGGTATAGAGGTCTCTAAATGATTTGAAGGTTGAACATAACTTATTTCAGAGATCAGATAAAACATTATAAGTACTACTTTTTAAATTTGTAAAATTTTGATGTCCTCTCAATTGCATGCCTGCACCAATTATTTGTAAATATCCTGTACTTGGCACCAGCTCTTTAAAGTCTCTGTGGTAAAAACATGCTGTTTCACTGTGCTTCACTTCACTGTTATTTAATTCATCACCTATCCAGCTGCCCCATCAGATAAGCAACATAAACACAACAAAGGCACCAGCAGCTTGTTTACTTACCTGTATATTTACTAATACTTTACTAATACCAATATCATCATCAGCGGTAGTAACAACAACGACAACAATACTGCTAATACTTCTACTACTACTACTAATCATAATCATAATCATAATCATAATAATAATAACTTATTATTATATTCTTCTTGTTGTTGTTATAATAATAATAATAATAATAATAACAATAATAATACTTATTATTAGTGTTATTATTATTATTATTAATAATAATAATAATATTATTGTTGTTGTTTGTTGTTGTGATAATGATAACAACAATAATAATAATAATAATAATCACAACAACAATAATAATTGAACATAATAATAATAATAATAATAATAATAATTATTATTATTATTATTATTATTATTATTATTAATGTTGTTATTGTTGTTGTTCTTGCTGCTGCTTTTTTCTTTCTTTTTTTTTCTTTCTTTCTTTTTTCCCCCCAAAATCTCGCGCTTTACATCTAAAAGAATTAAAGGCCAAAGGGATATTTCTGTACATTTGATGTATGGGTATTGAATATATTTATTTATTATTACATATGTATTTAACCTATAGTGAACGTAAAATGTATATATAGAGGTAATAAAAATCTAGAGGATATTTTATTCTTTTAAAGTTTGTACTTTTTTAAAGTACTCTACACTCCCCATATACAACCTAAAAGAAGAACCATTTCTAAAGAACAAGTTTATAGTCTCCTACCTGTTGACCTGCACTGAGGACGAACGCCTGAACGTGAACAAATGCGTCAGTTCACTTGACGGAGCTGTAGGGGATTCAGCGCAATAAGCGCAGTTTGTGCGTCCGCCCACTGAGCAACATACAGACCAACCCACTGATACCCTTTACTTACTACCCAGATGAATAGCAGAGGGTGGGGTGTTGTTTGGGGCTCTAAAAGGTCCATAAAACGTTAACGGTTAAAGGTAATTAACTACGATTTCATCCTTTCCCGTTAAGCGAAAAGTTAGAAAGTAGTTAGAAAGCTGCTGGCTTCCTAACTACACCCTGAACATGTGGATTTAAAGGAGGCACCTGATTTAGTGTAGGAGGAGAAAGAAAAGGGCATCAAACCAAAATCTGGTATGATAAAATGTCCTTCACAATCATTATTGGCATTTTCATATTAAAATGTTCAGTGCAAGTGTCATAAAAGGTATTTTGGTCTCTATGGCTATGGTGTTAATGTTATTAATAATTACATTATTCATTCATCTTCAGTGTCCTGGACAGTAGGAGGAAACCAGAGAGAGCTGAGGAAGCCCACGTGAGCACAGAGAGACCATGTGACAGTGATTTTATTTAGCATACTGTACTTTCTCATTTCTGAAATTCATTTTAGCTATATGATTAGTGATTCCCTCTTCCCCACTTAACCACTACACTTAGCTTTAGCTCACAGTTCATCATTACCCATTACTTTTACCGCTCAGTTTGCATAGCCCTTGCTCTTAGTTCATGCTTTACATCTGCCCCTTAATTTTACCTCATACCTTCCCTCTATCTCATACCATTACCTTTACCTTTACCCGAGTCCATAATTATCCTACTTACAGAAAATCAAACACAACCACAATTTATGCTGACAGTATATACTAGGCTTTCATCGAAATGAAATTTGGCCCATATCAATTTTTGCATTTCTGAAATGGAGTTGAAAAAGACCTGGCACACATTTGACACTTTTTTGACACTAAAGTTTTATTAAATTCTTCTTCTTTATACTCTTCTCCCACATCCCATTTAAAAATGGACTTCATATACATAATTCTGTTTTTTTTCTTTGTTTGTTTGTTTACTTTTTTAAACATGAGCTTCTACAGTTCTATAGTAAATAAAAAAAGAGAGAGAACATATAATTTTAAATATGCTGTTAAATAGCTATGTACAGTCTGTAATCTGTCCCACTACCATTCTCATCACTTCAATTCATATGATTAAACGGATGCATCAAAAAGAAGAATTTCATGTGACCATTGCAGCATTATAGGCAATTTTTAGAAGTAGTAGAGTTAGTACAAATGTATAAGTTAATTAATAAAATTCTAACAAAATATATTACAGATATTTAATTTCTTTAAAATGTGACCAAGCAAAACATGAAAAAGCTATACTCTTTTTCCATAAAACCAAAAAAATCCAGTCATAACTGTAACATTCAGGTCACATTCAGGGCAAGTATTTAACGTAACCTGACTGCATTAATGCATACATTCAAAAAACTTATCAAGTCAGTAAAATCCCCAACTCAGAGAAGAACTTTGATGAGCTGGTAGAAATAACAGTGTATAAAATTAAGTCTTGGAGTTTCCTCCAGCAGCACTAGGGGGCATTGCGGCATTAGATCCAGTTTGGACATCCACAAAGCCCATCCTCTGCCTCCTCTTCCTTTGCTCTGTCATCTGCATGGGAAGCACACCAGAGTTAACAGCAAACACTGATTGACAAATTACACAGAATATGACCTACTCACTTAATTATTGGGCAACAATAACTGCTATTGCAGTAGCAGCAATTAAGTCAAATAAATAAGGGCTGAAAAGTAAATTCAACTGTAAACACTGATATTAATATAAAGAACAGCTACTTAATGGTAGGTAAAAAAACTACATTCATTAAATAAAAGCATGCTGAGTATTTTTGGCTAAAATATTACATTATTTCTTCTCTCAAAATACACATTGTAAATGCCTTCATCCTCCATGCAAACAAAGTGCTTCTCCTAATTTTTATGTCTCTAATTCCCCCTCGTCACAATCTCAACAGCTGTCAGTCTGCCCAACTTTACAGATCAGTTTAACACACTGTGGGGAGAGATTTGAATGCCTTCTTCTGTATGCGTAGTGAATATTTTTAGTGTTGTGTCACTTGTGAGCACTCATTTGCCTCACCTGTTCTTTCAGCTCTGTTAACTGGCCACTAAGGAGTGTAACAACTTTCATGGTGTTCGAGAGTTTGTCCTGTAGGATCCTGATCTCATTTTGTTCCCCTTCTCCTTCAGTCAAAACCAGAGACATGGCCTGCATCCGTGGGAACCAATCCAGGTTCTTGTTCTACAAAAAAGAACATTATACTTTTAACTAGTGTTGTTATTTCACCTTTAATGAAACCTGTTTAGCATGCTTTAATTACCTAAATATTGTGAGATTATAGCTAAATTTGTTCAATGAACACAATAAAAATAATTCACCTTTATCATATGAGCCACATAGCTCTCTGGGCCAGTGTAGTCAGTTTTGTTCTTCTCTCGCACAAGTACAATGAAGTAAAGGTAGTTCCAGATGTTGTGCTCTAATTTAATGTGCTCCTCAAAAGACACTGTCTTGTTGTCGAACTTGTCTCTCTCAAGACCTTTTGTCAGAAAAATTAAACCACAACTGTCAAAAAATCCAAAAGCTAAAGCATCTATATGAAGCCGTTTATCAGAGAAGTTCCAGCGTAGAGGATTTATACGTAATTTTACATTAGATTACAGATTTCACACAGGACACATGGTTCTGTGTTTCCAAACCATAACACACAGTAGATGGCGAAACTACCGATCTCTCATTATTAATCTCTTACCGCAGATAAAGCAGGTGGTCTTCAGGATCTCCTCTTTTTTCTGCTTCTCACTACGCAGGTCAGCAAAGGTGTCAATAATCACACCAAAGATCAGGTTCAGTACAATGATGATGACAATAAAGTAGAAGAGAAGATCGTATATCACACGTGCAGGAAACAGCGTCTCCTATAGTGAGTGTAAGAAATCTTTAGTTTGCACATGCTAATGTCAAGTCTTCTATGTACTATAATTCAAATATGTATTGAGATATATTTATGTACGTAAGGGCATGCATTTGTCTTCTCACATTTTTTGAGGGTTTGCGTAGGACATCTCCGACACCTCCCCCATTCCGTAGGCCGTGATTCAGCACAGTGGTTATACACATAAATAGTGTGTCACAGGCTCGCTCTGTGTTATCTTCATCTGCAAGATAATAAAGTCACAGAATGGAGTTAATGGAACATTTGACTTAGATTCTACAGACTTACATTACTAGAGCTGTTTAATGCAATAAGTATAAGACTAACCCTCTGCTGTTACTGTAAGTCCAGTTTCTTCATTACAGTCCACTCCATCTGCACTGCAGCTCTGCTCAGAATCTAAAGCACAATCAGTTGTTTATCAATTCCTTGCCTATGTGACTATCACATTATGGGCTAATGTATTACCCCTAAAATTTGGTCAAAAAGCCATTTTATTTCTCCTCGTTCTTTTGTACAATAGCTACAGTACCATTTTGGGAGGGAGAATGAAAATACAGTTTACATTTCCTCCAATACACATAGACAGTACACAAGCCAGATGCCACATCTTTTTTGCTGTTCATACAATCCCTATACATAGATACAGTGGATTGTAAAAGTATTCAGCACCCCTGGAATTAATATTATTTGTCTGACTAATGGTATTTAAAATACAATTTTGTGAAAAATGCTGTATTAAAAGTCAATCCCACAGATTCCAGAAGCTTCACATAGAAGAGTCTAAGAAACCAACTCCTATTTTCTGAATCAAAGAAACACCTCAGATAATTTGTCATTAAAGAGACTGTCGGCTTGAACTAAAGCAATACTAACAAAATGTCATTTAAGAATAGGGTATAAAATGTAAGCACTTTTTGTATCAATAGAGAGGAAGTGGAAGCCGCATTACACCACCGTAGTACTACTGTACCTACATCAGTAACTTGTTAAGCTTATTTCAAAACCAAACTTGCCTGCGTCAGTGGAAGGTAAACGATCCACCTCCATGATGAAGTCATCTCTGAGGCAAAGAAAGCCCACAATGGAGAAGAGGTAGACCAGGATGATGGCCAACACTGCAGTCAGGAGAATGGAGCGTCCATTACGCGTCACACTCTTGATGACATTAAAAAGGGTTTCCTCTCGGTAGATCAGGTCAAATAACTGGAAAGGTTTAAAGTGTATAAAGTGCATAGATTTTAAAATATTTTTATTCTAAGTAAAATACAAACACAGAATAGAAGACAGAAACTGCTGTGAGAAATTAAATAATATATTTACCATTAGGCTGTAGAAGAGCTCATGGACAAAAAGCCCCAGTGTGCAGGTGAACACATAGATCAGATGGTACAGGAACTCTACATCCATCACCATGGCTTTGTAACCCATGATAAATGTACCATTATTACCCACAAAACTCACAACGTACACAATCTTATTGAGGAGCTGTGTAAGAGCAACAGGAGTGGAGACAGACAGAGAACAAAGTAGAGAGTTAAAAGAAATTAATCACAATATAGATCCATAAGAACATGAACACCTGATCATCAAATGCGTACATCTGTGGGTCTTCCTCAAACTGGTGCAAAAAAATAGGAAAATACAATATAGTCTTTTAATGCTGTGGCCTTAACCATAACCCTTCCCTGGAAGTAAATAACCTAGCCCAAACTTGTTCCAGCATGGCAATGCACCTTAGCTCCAAGGTTGCCAAGGTTGATGTGGAACAATTCGATTGCCCCACACAGAACCCTAATCTTAATCCCTATGAACACCGTTAGGATTGTGGAGTCTGTTGAAGGGGTGCTAAATATATTCATTGGTTTTGGATGTTCAACAAGCTCATATGTGTGTGATGGTTAGGGGCCAGAAAGCATTTAGTGCATCGACATCCCATTGAAAGCATTGTAAATTTTAATCCTTTTAGCTGTCAATTTATCCTCATAGACCTTTCAGACTAAGGCACAAAAAGTGAATGATTATAAAACTACATGCTTATCTAATTTTTATAGATTAATGCATTAAGACTTTGTAAAATAGTAGTGCTAAAAACAACATTGATTTTATTAATTGATATTAGTAAAAAGAGTATCATATTGCTGCAGTATATAATGGATATTCATTTTGTAACTGTACTACAGACATCTTTTAAGACAATATTTGTTGATACCTTGCTTGTGAAAGTCAAATGTAAAGATCCATTTGGTCACACACCACATTGCGTTTCTAACTTACGTTGACAGTTCCAAGCATGAAGAGAGTAGGGCCAATGTCAAAATGGTAGATGCAGCGCAGGATGACAGCCACAGAGGCAAGCTGCGGTCCATAGCGATGAGTCAACAGACCCAAAACAGACAGGCCAGACATCACCCAGAACAGCATGTATAATATTGAAGAATCAATGGAAGCTGAAAGGAGTCAGAGCCAAACATTAAGATACTGATATTAGACCTTTTCTACTTACAGCTACCTTGCACCTACTTTGTACTGACACTTTTCAGGTAAACCTAGCTACACTGTGCAGGTTGCAGGTTGTAGCTGCACTCTGCAGGTATATAACTGCATGATGATATCCTTAACTGTAGATGATAACAGTGCCGACCAGATGACCAGATTATATGATTGTCGGGTTGTTAATTCACAATGTAGCAATGATATTGAGGTGTCTATAAATCCAATAACACTCTAAAGTATATCACCCAATTGTACACTTGTAGTATCACCATTCAAATACTACGATGGTAATCTCAATGCACACTGAGAATGATCCAACTAATAAATAATTGTATATGTATAAGGAGGCAAGTGCTCAAAGTTTGAAGAGCTGATTGTAAATCCCAGCACCTCAAAGCTTCCACATGAGCAAGGACTTTGGCCTTCATCCACTCACCTGAACTGTAAGTCACTTTGGATATAAGCAAATGCAAAATAAAATTTAAAAGTGCACATGTCTGATACAGCAGATGTACCTGAAGTGCAAGTACAAGGTAAATCTACCTAATAAGCTGGTAATGTATATTTAAACATATAATATGTAGTAGAGATTGTGATATACTTTGGCCATTGTCAAAAGGGTAGAAGAAGGCAATGATGAGGTTGATGAAGACAGCCAGGTTGAATGAGATGCTGCCCCATACTGACATTCGCCCAGAGAACCAGTACAGCACTGGCATACCTTGGAAAGACAGAGAACAGTGTGTACTTACTTTATATTTTTTCTACACTGAAAATAAGTAGTCCAACATAACATCTTTAATAACAGCATCATTTATGCAAAATTATAAAAAAGCACTGCTATGAAACTGCTGCAACAGTCTTTATGTTATTCTATGGTGTTTATATGGTATATTGAAGCTAAATATTTATATGTCTGCTAACGATGTTTTGTATGTTTGCTTACCAAAAAAAAAAAATACACCAAGCTCACCCCATTATGTGAAGTTGCATATCCCAAACTAACAACATGATATTTAGGCAAGATTAAAAAGGGCATATTTGCAAGAATTCTGCCCCAGCAACATCTGACAGGTTTTCCTGAAGAACATTAAAGTAAGTAAGTGATTCAGAACAGCTCTGAGGAAACAAGAAAGAACTCAGCACATACTGCGTAACTTCTTCTGCCACTCCATTTCATTATGCAGGAAGGAGGTCTGCTCAAAAAAGTGTGTGACCTTGCTGCCCTGTTCATCAAGCTCTGTGGTGGTGAAGACTCGAAACTTGGACTCTTCTGTAAGGTACTCACAGATGGGGTGGATAGGGTACACAATTTGCTCCATGCTGCGATCCTCACGAACTATCTGATGTAACGCAATAGTCATATTCAATTAACCCAACTGTAAGCGGGTTACACTGTAAGCAAGTTGAAAATTATTAATGGAGTTTAGATAACTGTGTGCAGGTATTAAATTTACATGAAAAGCTAACCTCGATCTGTGCAGTGTTATTGGCATAGTACTCCAGTGGATCTTCCTGCTGAACCTGTGCTGGAGCTGAGGATTTTAGCATTTGGGAGAATCCCCTGTTGTTCAGACTAAGCTATAGAAAAAGCATGAATGTAATCAGGAACACTATTTGATTGAGAAAAGCCTGCTATACTTATCATAATGCTAAAAAGCTAAAAAGCTGTCTGTGTTTTTTAAAACCTTACCATAGATGAGATGCCTTCTTCTAGCTCTTCCTTTGACTTTTTTGGTGGTTTCAACAGATTAATGAGAGACTTATTGTGCCGTGCCAACTATACAGAAAGACAGAAAGATATTAAGTGTTAACAATCCAAAAGCATTCAAGAAACTTAAGGTACATAACTGGTCAGTAGTGTACCTGTAGTGCCAAGATGTAGATGTTGTGGCCGACTTCTCTGGGTGACACTTCTGCATCCTCACAGTCACAATCAGTCTCCTGCAGATAAGCCTTCTTGATCACTTCAACCTGTTGGCCAGTAAAGACACGGTCGATTTATCAGATATTTTAATTCGCTGATCTTTGACTATACATTGGTATACATCAAAATAGTGGACTGACCAGTTCACGGGGTCGAAGGTTAATTAGAATCCTCTCTGCATTCTCACTGTCATGGCGACTCTCCATTAGAGCAAGTAATAGTTTGGAGGCATTGTCCTGCCAAGAAACAGTATAATTAATATAGGAACAACATCACCTTCCTTATTAAAATGCATTCAAAATGAGGAGACCCTATTTATTTTTTCTTATTTGTCTTATTCTAGGTGCAGTGATAATGTGGTGAGTTAATACCTTAAGCTGGAGCACCAGCTCCATCCGGTAGCGGCACAGAGGACTAATGTCATTCAAAATCAAGGCAGTAATTATGTCAATTCCGTTGCACTCGTGAGTTACGATGCAGGTCTTCAAACAGATAAAACAGAGAACAAAAATCAACACGGTTTGGACATTTGTGTTTATTCATCCAAAAAACTAACCTGCTATAGAACCTGACATAAGATAGGCTATGTAGTCAGTCATGTGTATATGCCAGACATTGTATATTCACTGTAATGATCTGACCTGGTTCTCCTGGCAAGGTCCCTGGCAATACTCTGTGAGCGTCTCCAATGTCTGTGTGATCAGCTCCACATTGTTCTCATTAATGTAGAGACCCAGCAGACCCAGGCCCCCTGTAGTGCTCCCACACATGATGTCCAAGAACTGAAGTGTCTCACAGACCAGGTTATAATTTGTCTTGTTGTTCTGACAGCGAAGGAAATTCTGGGGCAATATTAGTGGGATTAGTACAGAGTTACATTCTGAAAAAAAAAAAACCTGTGGGCAAAATATCAAATAACAATCTACTGTAAAACTGATGAAGCAGTGGCTGACCTGTAGGTCTTGGTTGTGGTTTTCACAGAGCAGTTGAAGAAAGCGTAGAATAGGCTTCATGATCAAGACTGAGGGGCCCATCTCAGTGTCAACCTCCTGCTGCTTAGCCTGGTTAGCAGGAGCCAGGGCAGTGGCATTTTGGCCATATTGGGCCACTTCCCCTGATGGATATGCTGCTTGAGCCCCTGATGCAGTAGACAGAGAGTTAATCAAAGCCTTACTAAAAGCTTTTCTCCTATTTTACAGCACATTTCACCTAAATTTCAGGGCTTTTATGTGTTTATGTAACATTGTAGGTCAGTAAATCTCTGAAACTCTTGCCTACAGTATATAATTGTAATAAATTGATGTACTGTGCATTTCTCGGTCTCTACAGTTTTTGCTCAGATCCCTGATATTCATTTTAGTCTGAAAAGTTTAAAAAATCAGCCTGTGTGACACAAATATGAGCAAAGATGGAGACAAAGTATTTAACAGTATAATGTGCAAAAAAAAGCAAATGTATCTCTCATGCAACAAAGATAAAATCTATGATTTTGAATGTCATGTAAAATAGAAAGAATCCTCTTTACAACTGAAATAAATAAACCAAACAAATCCCCAATTCCAATTCCACAGTACAAGTTAAGACATCTCCCTAAAACCTTGTTTCTGTGCTTTTTCACCTGGTTCCAGATCTTTTTCATCTTTGGCTTTGTGGCTCATTTCACCCACACTGACTGAAGTGGTGGCTTTGACGTCCAACTGTGCAGTTTTCATACGATCAAAGAAGACTTTAAAGAACTTCTCAGACTTGTTGTCCCCCATCATTAGTTTGTAAAAGGAGTTCTAGTGTAAAAAAAAGTCTTATGCTTAATAAAGATTTAATTAAAATCAGTGTCACCGAAACTACAATCAAACTAGAATTACATGACAAGTGACCATGAACATGAACACCTGTATTTCTGTGTTTCCTCCCTCCAACAGACAGATGGCTAGCTGGATGCTCTCTTGGAAGATTTTCTCATTTTTGGAGCTTGTAATGATGTCTGTAAACAGTTTAGTGCCACCTTCTCTATCCAGACGACACTGTATTGCAGCCACAGCAGCCCAGTCTCGCTCTACCTCTCCACCTAGTGTAAACACACACACACACACACACACACACACACACACACACACACACACACACACACACACACACACACACATACACACACACACACAGAGCTCACTCAATATTCACATAAACAATCTTAGTTTCAAGTTTCAAGCCTATACAGATGCCCACAAATAACTTTCCAGATGAAACACTCCACAACAATATTACTATGCTTGACCAGTTCCACTCTTTTACTAATCCTCATTGTGTCCTTGAAAATGTTGGCTTTTCAAGTCCCCGTACCTTAGTTTTCCATGGGTTTCAACAACACTAACACATATCAATGCACAATACAAACATGACAACAAGAGCTAAATGTAACAACTGCACTGTTACTAGTACACTGGCAAAAGATTGTCCAGTCATCTATCATTTTGTCTTATGTAAGGTGTGTCTCCAAATTTAATTAAAGGCAGGGTGCACGATGTTTGAAAGCCAATGTTGACATTTGAAATCACCAAAACAAACACGCCCCTAACCCAAATGTGTGTTTCCCCTGTTTTGATAGCTCCACCCCACACATACATACGCAACCCAGGCAACTATTATGGCGGAACCTGCTGGGGCAACCGGCCAAGGGGAACGTTTTATCAATAAATGAACTCAATGAGTAATACTATGGTAATACAGGTCAAATGTGTTTTTGTAGTACTGTGTGTTGTACTGTGAAAGGTTTAGCTCCGTTTCACGTGGAAGACGACGTTCAACACCTAGAACCCGAGGCAGAGGTAACGGCAGGTATCCGCCATATCAATCTTTCAATCGCTTTCGGGCTAATGTCAGACATGCGCACTGAACACTCTCTCTGCCGCATATCGAGAAGACACGCCACTTTCTGCTAATTGGCTACACGTTTGTTTTGTTAGTCTGCCCGACTCAGATTTCTGAAGCATTTTTCAAACATCGTGCACCCCACCTTTAAAGAATTAAATTCTGGTGGATATTGGTATACAGCCACCAAAGACTCATTCAGAATACAGGTATCAATAAAACATGACAAATCCCTTAGTAGCTATAAACTAATATAAATATAAAAACATTACTTCTTTCCCTACTATAGTATGCATTATTCATAGCTACAATATTTTAACTGCAACAAACCTCCAGTTCCAATTTCAGCAAGGTCTGCTTTCATGCTCTTTTTGTTAAAGAGGTAATTTTGCAGCAACACCTTTCTCAAGGCTATCCCCTTCAAAAGGAAACATTCACAATCATTAGTAAATAATCAGTGGACATAAGATTGTAGCACAAAGCATATACTGTTATCTTAAAGTAATACTGTACATATAAATGGCCGGAAAAATAAGCTTACACTAAGTCTCATAGTAATTGGTTCACCAAACCAGTACACTACTAGCTTTTGGGAATGTACATTACAACTAAACAGCCAACCTTCTCATCAAAGTCCATGTTACGGATGAGCATCTCCTGTAATGTCTTGAGCACCTTGATGCAGAGGTTCTCATCAGAGTTCATCAGAGATTTGGTGTGCTGAATTAATCTGAACCATAAACAGAGTAAGTAAATACATTCTTGCAAAAATACAACATAATAAATATGCATTACAAATTTACTGCAGCACTGTAGGCAAATTATCCACCAACACTGTTAAAACATGGCTTTAATTCATTTCAAGGTCAGACAATTTTTATGTCATTAAACAAGCATGAAGCGTGTTGTTGAAGATGTTTCTTACTTAGAAATGAAGCCTCCAGATTCACAACGGTTGCGAGCATCAGAGCCTTCTGGAAAGAGCAGCTCAGGCTGGTGCAGGACATCCACTAATACAGACAACTCTGCATTAACCAGTGGCATTAACCGATCCTCCAGTGTGTTAATAACATCCTATATAAAGACACAAAGTCAGCCATCACCATTTTATTAAATCATCCTACTGTAAACAAAAAAATATTTTATTGATTTCATACAGCTTCTATACACAAACCTGTAGCTTCTCAATAATATTTTTATAGTCCCATGGGTTAGTGGGGCCGGTAGGACGTGTGGATCGGGTGCTACTCTTGTAGTTGAGGTTGGCACGGGTCAGAGCATTCAATGAATTGTTGCTCAGCATCATGTTAACAAGGGCTTCTAAATCCACCGGCAGACAGATTGTCCGGGTCTTAGCTATGGAGAGAGTCAGGAGATTTTTTTTACTTAAAAGTTACAAACATTATATTTTATATTTTTGAACAACAAAACATTATTTATCCAATATTTAAACTGACAAAGATGCAAGCATCTAACCTAGTGCAAATAGTTTTTTCTAATAAATCATTAGATGATTAAAAAGTTAGCATTAACTGTGGCTAAACCTTTTTGCACAAATAGTGACAGAAAAAATAGCTCTGTTATACCAGTCACAGCTAGAGTTCGAATACAGCTGTCAACTAGTGCCTTTTGCTGGGCCTGAAGCCAGGAACAGTCCATCAAGCGCATGGTAGACTGCAACAACTTTGTCACCATATCATGATGAGACTGGAAAATACACAAATCAGTTAAAATAATGACCATAAACTTTGATAGAATTTGTCCCTTAGTGCTCAAGATCGTGTGTCAATATCTTTTTCAGAAGTGGCAAGAATGAAGGCCTAATTATTAATCATTATTTTACTATTGTTACTAGGGGTGACACGGTACATGAAAAAACACCGCTCGGTTCGCTTGTCTCGGTTCGGTTCGCGTGTGCGTCGCACGGTTCGACGCATGCGCAATGTAGCCCCATGCAGACACTCCACATATTGTGATTGAATAACTGGGTACAGTAATTAATAGTTCATTTTGTGGTAATATAAGTTTCTTGTAAAGAGACATTGTGTTCAAGACAGTTACAGGAAAATAAGCATTTTCTTGGACTTCAAACGAGTAGAAAAAGTTTACCGCTGCTGTACCAAGGCCTAAATTGTTTGGCAGATATTCCTCAACATTAAACATAAAATATAAATTGATGAAAAGTATGATGTCATTGGTTAAAATGCATGAGTGCAAACAACAAATTATGTAACAAGTATAAATCATAAGGGTAAAAAGCACTCTCTGATGTAGTGGCTCACCTGTAGAGAGGTACTGTTTTCAGAGAAAGGTGAGCTGAAGAAGGCATTTATAGTATCCAGTACAACCAGGATGACATACTTCTCCAGCACTGGATCTTGCTGGCGCTTCTCACGGTTAATACACATCTAAAGACAACAGTTATGATCTGAGATATAAACTACATTCAATAGCTGCACAAATGAGCCTCCATTCAATATAATGCAATGATAAACTGATCAGTAATGACAACAGCTAATATGGGTTATTAGAGGATTGACCGTAGACTTATCTTACCCTTGCCATGTCTATGAGAAAATTGTCAAACAGGTTCCATATATGGTTGCTGGTGTAGATTTCCTTCATTTCCACCTCGGTATCCACATAGCAGTGGTTCACAAAATTTACATAAGCAATTTTCACCTGAGACACAAGATAATAATTTCACCTGAGACACAAGCAAAGAATGTATTTCCATGCATAGTGGTTTCCCTTCTCACTGTTTATGAGGTGCAGTCAAAAAAAAGGCCCTTGGATATTAGCTAACAGCAATAACACTGTCCACTGCCACAGTCAGGTAAAAGAAAAAAATTACAAAATGACTGCTGGTGGCTGTCGGCCTTTCATGCACAAAGTAATATTTTTGGGGAGTTACAACCTATTGAAACCATTCTACCTCTGTGATGCAGTCCTCATGTGTGACGACTCTAACAATGTCCTCCAAGGGCAGCAGTGAGGTGCATTTGATCTCAGTGTAGACGTTTTTGCCCTCAGCACACGCAGCCAGCAACTCTACCAGAGAAATATGATAGCAGAGTGGGCTGTTCTCCTGTATCCCCTCTCTAGACTCAATCATGAGAGCCAGCATTTTGGCAAAAGACTCAGTATTATTGTAGAAGACCACAATATCATCACCTGCATTTGATAGCTGGAATATAGTGCAGAAGATACAATTAGTGATTAACATCATTTACTGTGTTTGTTTATATTAAATAAAGATAAAATAAACATTGTTAATAAATTACTGAGGGAATAGAATCTTAATAATGTGTTAATAGCTGCATTGAGAAAAAAAGAGTGGCAAGTCCAATTTTATCTATATAACTCTGTATTAAGCGACTAAGATATTATTAGTTATTATGTGGTGTAACAATAATGTAAATGAGTTTAATTTGTTGTCTCATGATGTACTCAGTCTCTGTTCTGACTTGTTTTGAAGCAGTGACACAGATAATTGTTTAGTCAGTGTTAAATGTCTGGATATCTTACACAAATAAAATCATCTTAAACAAACAAAACATGGTAAATAATATTAAACTTGTTTGCTAATTTATTAGGTGCACCTTCCTTACACCTACACTTCTTGCCCTTTTTACCAGGATAAGCCACCATATGTCACCTTCTAGGCAAAAAATTCTGTATCCTCTTCTGCGTCTGTGCAAAATTTTAACCACTGCAGGAGCAGGTTAATAAATGGATAGTCTACCATTCTCAGCACTACAGGTACGGATATGTTGGAATGTGTGTTGTGCTGGTTTGACCTTATCTAGTAATACAATGTTTCTGAACCTGAATGTCATGCCAGAAAGAAAATAATCCCCCAGCAAATAATGTCTAACCACCAGCACATTGTGGTCTGAAACTATAAAAGTATAAGCAGCAAAAATAAGTTATGGAAAAATGAGCTACAGTTTCTAAATGCAAATAGGTACACTAACATGGTAGATAATTCATACATACACAGAGCTCATCAACACTACTATACCAACAATGTACCATTTACAGGATTTAGTTGATACTCCTGGAATGATATACTGAGGTGAATTTAAAAGTCAGTGATGATCCTATGATGGTCTCTTTCCATTGATGGATGAGGGAGATGAGCGCTGGCAAATTGTGCATAGCAGCAGCTACATTTAGTAATTCTACACATACAATGTGCCCCTTTATGGTAGACATACAGTACACCATTTAATAGAAAAGATAATATGTGTAATTACAAGGGAGGTGTACCTAATAAACTGGCAGTTGACAATACATAAAATACAGAAGCATCAATATTTTAGGGAAAAATGCTGGACAGTAATGGTGTATCATAAAAGCCTTCTAATATGAAGAATGTTCATAAGATTGATAGTGTGCCCTGGTGATTAACTCATACCTCTGTCATGATCATATCTTGGCATTTCTTCACATACTTCCCCTCTGCCTTGATGATAGTATGAAGAAAGTTGAGGTACTGCACATGGCGCCCATGCGTGGCCAAGCACTTCATGAAGTGCTGGAGGACATTCTCACTGAGCTCTGAACAAAGCTGGTAGTTATTACTGAAGATATGTTGCATTGTTTCTGCTTCCAGAACCTGATTAAAAAAACATTGATGTTTAGAATCACTAATAACTAGTCTATTAGTCTATGCTATGTACTAAAATATACAATATACATCCTACATGTCAACAATGTGACCCTAAAAATAAAACCCTGAAAATAAACCCAGTGATTGAGCTTACTCCTGGGTTAAGAAAGAGGTTAAGATGTTTGTGTAGGAGAATTTGATTTTCTTGGTTTCCAATGCAGAACTTCTGCAGGAAAAGATGGGTGAACTTTATGAGCTCTTGCATTTTCTTGTCGCTCTGTCAACAGAAAAAAAACAGAGGTAAAACAGGTATATAATTAAGGGGATTTGAACAGAATTCTCCATCATAACAATCGGAAGATTAGTGCAATATCTTGTCTTTCATTAATTAACACATTAAAGCTAACAAACTCTAAAACTGATATACACAGTACGACTACTTACCCGGTCATAAGAGACCTGCAGCAGGTCCAACATGACTTTATGTGCACCCATGTTTTTCAGAAGCCGTTGCTGCTTCTTAAACACCCCGGAGTTGCACATCTTATTTAAGCGCTCCAGGATCTAGATATGAAAATATAGTTGTAACACATAGCTTTTAACTTCAATATCAATGTACCTCAGTTTAATATCAACTAGTAACTCAGCAAACCTCCTTGACATTTTGATAGCTTTCGTTGCTCTTCTCAAGTTTTTCTTTGGAAGGACCAGGGTCAGCGCTTTCAGCCGAGGCCTAGAAAAATATGTGAAAAATCTTTCAATGTACAAAAACAATGTACTTTCCTTAGAAGTGTTTTGAATGTAGTTAAACCTATTAAACCATTAGCCACACTAAGTTCACCTTATCATCTTTTTTATCCTTTTTCTCTTCCTTATCCTTCTTTACTTCTTTGTCTTTTTTCTCTACCGTCTCCATTTTTCCCTCCTTGTCCTTTTTCACTTCCTTGTCTTTTTTATCATCCTTGTCTTTTTTATCATCTTTAGCTTGTTTCTCTTCTTTGTCTTTTTTATCTTCCTTGTCTTTTTTATCGTCCTTGTCTTTTTTATCATCCTTGTCTTTTTTATCCTTCTTCTTGTCTTTTTTCTTGTCTGAGCCGCTTTTCTTGACCACCCAGAGCTCAGACTTCTCTACTATAGTGCGCAAACGATCCAAATCACTTTTAATCAGCTTGTAGTTGTCCACATCCTGCTCAGAAATTAGAAGCTGGACCTAAGGAAAAAACATAAAACAATAATCAGTATATTGAAGTGGACAGTCAGACAAATTATGCCTACTGTGGCTTACCTGTTGAAAGGTTTGTAGGACTTCCTGTCTCTGGCTAAAGTGTTTGAAGAGGAGTTGCAGTGCCCCAGAGACCAGCGGAGGGTAATCATGCATGATGAGATGGATCAGTACGCGCAGAAACATCCGTCCTCCCTCATCATCCACTTCCAATATGCTGTTCGCTTTCCTAATGGGTAGCAAGACAAACATGACAATCAGAGACTAATAATTCACCTGGCATAATAAACAGTGATCAGCAATAATGTTGAAAAAAGGAGACTATTTGCTACATACCCCACTCCAAACATGGCCTCTGCCTGTTCTCCTATAAACTGCAGGTTGATGGTTGCTGTTAGAAAAATAAAAGCATGCAAAATCAGCTGCCAGAAAATAAAATGTTACATAATTATACAAATAGTTGTTTGATTTTTTTTAGTATCACTTACCTGCATTCTCCACTGCTGATAATGCATCTGCATCTGCCATGGGATACAGCTCCACAAACTCCTTCTTGAAGATGGAAAGTAGGAAGGAGAGTCTGTAGTCCAGCCGCACATTCAGGATAAACTGCAAATCAACAAAATGTATATCAACAAAATGTATTATTATATTGTCTTCGATTAAATGTGAATGTAAAATCATACCTGTAAAATTTCCAGAATCCTCAGTTTGGTGTCCATAACTGTGACATCCTGGTTGTCAATGCTGTCCTTAGTACACCCCTGGCCTTCCATACCCATCATGTTACGGCCACCAGTAAGCATCATAGACTGCTTTCTGCTCAGCACCATTGTGGACATCATCTGGCCCATTCCATGGATGGAGCGCCGGATATTCTTATCTGAGATGAATTAGAGAACAAAGAATATCCTGATATCAGTAGTGTTACAGAGGCAATCATGTATTTAACTACAAAATACATGTATATGTTTATTTAATTTTCTTTCCTGCTAAATTCAGTTCCTGGCCAACCTACAGGAATGAGCGTTAATGTGAAGAACTCCCTATATTTCATTCAGCAAGTATTTTCCACCTTATACACACTGTGACTTGTACTGCAGTATCAAAGATTACTTATTCTCATTCATTCTAATTTCTTCCTCCAAATTTCCACACTTTTTCAAGATAAAGCACAAAAACGCAATCATTACTGAAATAAAGATTACAAAATCATTGTAATGAATGAATTGTAAATCATTACAAATCATCATAAATTTTATAACATTCCCAATAACTATGGATTCAGCAAGTTACAAAAAAAAAATGAACTAAATAAATAAATAAATAAATAAATATCTAAGTATAAATAAAATAAAGTAATTGTATTTGCAGGTTTTTAGGCTTGGATATCTCTTTCTTAGATTATACTTGAATTTTGTGGGGCTGTATGTATTTACTAACATACTACTACATACTACATACTTACTTTACATACAGTAAAACATCACTTTTGTGAGAGTAACATTAGCAAACAGGTCAATTGCTGGAACTGTTTTAAAAATTGAATAGAGAATGCTTTGAAATATTAAGAAAGACATGTCATCAACAGCTGACTCTTTGAGTACTTCTTAATATCAAGTCTAACCTTTCCAAACTCTAAACCTGCAAGATTGTTTAGTACTTACTGCTGCCATCATCATTGAACGTAGGAGTGGCTACGGCAGGGTTGGGAATGCAGTCAATGATACCCAGAAGTGTGCGGGTCAGTCGTAACAGCTCAAAGAAGCTATAGAAGCCAAAGTAAATAAGGTGTCTGGCAAGATTCACCACCTGAGAAAGGACACAACATAAAAACATGAAAAATAATGAAAACATCACTGATGTTCAGTGTAACTCTATACAAATGAAACAATGTAGAATGTTAAAGTGACTACAGTAATAAAGAACTTTATCAGAGTTGTACCTCATATGTTAATTTATTTTTCTCTTCATCAGCAAAAGGCAAGACATCAATTAGAACATTGTTGAGGTACTCCTCCATAAAAGCCATTGTGTTTGCAAACTTGTTCTTCTTGTTGTCTCTTGAGTATTCCATATGAGCATCATAACTAGAAAACAAATTGACCTAGATTTAGGGCCAACAAATACTGTAAAAAAAACATACTCTACAACTTCTTGAAACTATATGTGTTGTAATTCACTCACTAAAAGACTAAATGCAAATATTAATGGACAGTATATGGAATGAGAAAATACAGGTGGTGTCTGAATTAAAGTGCAACACCCGTTTGGCAATAATCCAATCACAACAAATGATGTGACAATGATGTGCATGTGATCGTACTCCTTGATGCTGATAGAGGTAGGGATCTCAGTCCAGAGCCGTGCATACTTCACAGGAGTCACAAGCTCCTGGGGGTCACGGTCTACATGGGCATGCAGCATCAGTCTACAGAAAGATGCACGCAGGTCGTATGGAAGAGTTTCATCCATCATGCAGAGGAAAATCAGCTCCACATCCAGATACTTTGAGATCTCATCAATAGCCAGATACTGACGGTCTGAACACATCTGAGCATACAGCTTCAGCTGATATCTAGAGAAGAAAATGGTCAGGTTATACATTATTCTAAACCATGGAATAAAATCGAGGGTAATCAGTATATACTGTATACTTGTACATTATAAGGCAGGAACATTATTTATAAAGCAGTATTTCTCCCTTTTTCATTCAGAATGGAATACCTGTAGTACGTCAACACACTCTCATCATGTGTATTTCCTTGTCTCGCCTCGTGTGCAAGCGCCCGAATGCTTTTTGCATGAGTCTCGCTGGATTTGTCGATCCAGACCAACCATACCTCATTCTCCTCTGCATAGTCCTCTATATATTGAGTGGTGTGATGGCTCGGCTTAGCAGGGCGTCGTCTGCACACATACACACATACATATATATATATATATGTATAAATATATGTGTTAATCAAATCAGCCAACAATCTACAGACTGATATAGTTATATTTGTATAATCTTCCAAAATAGAAACACTTGTTCATAACGTTTCAAAGACTGTTTAAGATTCTTACTCTGTTTTGATGAGAATATCCTGGTTTTTGGGATCTAGCACACACTTGCAGATCAGCTCCTGTGTCACCGGGATAGCAACATAATTCGATACACACAGGTCTGACAAGTAATCCAGAAACCTAGAGCATGATTTCATTGTTAGTTAGACCTCCACTGAACAGCCATTACATTAACTATGTCAAATTGTTCTGGTTCACTGAAATTTATTTAAGAGTTTAACATAATATTTTACAAACCCTTAGGGCAAAATGAAAAAGACAAGAAAATTAAAATTATATCTAAGATGAACTTTCATACAGTAGGAGCAGTCATGGGACACTGCTTCTTATAATCATTATACTGTTGTTTAATGGTCACTAACCTAATTTTTTTCCCCTTTTACCAAAATTGTATTGTAGCCAGCTACCTTAAATGAATTTGAAACCCCTGCTTTAGCCTCTTCACATCTCATTTTAATTTTTTTGCGGAGCTTTTCCTCTTTTTAAACCAGAAACAATGAGAAATATGGTAAACTTTCATCATCTTGGAGACCATGCAGGTAGATGTTTCACAGCACTAACCTGGGCTCTCCGTTCCTGCGCACCAGGTTGACAAAGGTCTCAACTTCAGTTTTAGTGATGTGTTTCTCCAGTAGCTTGCGGTTGTTATGCAGCAGGGCTGTGATTGTGTCCTCAGCCAGAATGTCATAGCCGATCTGAGACTGCATCAACCCAAACTGCTTGGCTATATCCTCCTAATGTCAGGAACAAAGAAAGAGGTTTTGGATTGATGTTCTTTAGTGTTACTTGATGTCATAAAAAGCAATGTTAAATGTAATTATAACTTAATTATAACTTAAAGTACATTTTTGTTAGAAATGGTGTATACTTGTTTATTGCATATTTTATCCTTTACCCGATTTGTAAATGCAAGAGCATTTGCAAATCGTCAAACACACAGCATTGTTTTGAGCAGTGACTTAAGTGGTTAAAACTTTGGGTTGTTGATCAGAAGGTTAGGGTTCAAGCCCCAGCACTGCCAAACTGCCACTGTTGGGCGATTGAGCAAGGTTCAAAGCTGATGACAACCTCCTCAGTTGGGATATGTAAAGAAAATGTATAATGTATAATCAATAATGTATATTTAGTGAAAATAAAGGATTCTATGCCCTAATTCCATTACCTGATTTTTACGGTAATCCTCCTGGGAGTGGCGAAGTATTCTGTAGCACAACCGAAGCATGTACTGATATGGAGTATTCTTCTGATCAGCCAGTTCCTCCAACTTCAACAAAGGGGGTTCATCTCCTCTTTCTTTAAATGGAGTCTTAATTATCCCAAATATCTAAACGAAATAGTTACAACATCTGACCTAATGACAAACAGCAGGCATATGACTATAACTAAAATAACGTCAGTGCACTTATACATCCATATAACATTATCCTATATAATGGACAATTATATAGGATAATGGTGTTTTGGAGCAAGTACTGCACACTACTAGTTAGCTCAACTATATGACATGCATTTAAAGACAAAAACCAAGTAAAAGACATTGTTGTGCTAATGTTAATAATAAGTAGCTTTTTTTTTTATTTTTATCTTTTTCACACAAAAATCTGCTTGTTTTAGGCACCTAGGCCACTGATTTATCCAGTTGCTTGGATGTGAGCTGTTAAATTTTTTTTTATAATATATAATTTAAAAATAAATTCTACAATGTAAGCAAACAAACTTTTAAGTACTGTCAGTAAACATTATGAGTCAAATGCTGCAGCAGTCAAAGACATAAGACCTGTTTGATTATATGCTGCTCCCGCATTAGTTTCTGCCTCTCACGGTTGGCTTTGACCATCACCACATCCAGTACAGGCTGCCCAGTGTTCGACTGGTCCACCACAAAAAACACAAGGTCCTCCAGCAACTTAATGGCATATCTACACAATAAACAATATATATTGTTAGAAAAGTAAGAGATAAAATGCTTGCAGATGTTTCTCTGTATTGTTATGAGTGTACAGTGGATCAAAAATTAATATATCTTTTACATACATTTTGATTGTGTCTGCTTTTCTAAACCTGAGAACTTAAATTTCCTCATGTACCCAAGTACACACCTCTGAGAGCCAATAATTTGTAGAGGCACATTTGACAGTATAGTTACCAGTCTTTTTAGGTAGCGCTTCATAAAATTGGCACCCCTCTGCTTAGAGACGCCACTCCTCTTTGGAGAACTGGGAGAGTTTATTTGGTTTGGCTAATGAACATCACACTACACATTTTCGATTGGATTTAGGTCATGGCTTTTTATCACTGTAGGCCACGCCATACATTCACCTTGTTCCTAACAATCCATTTCATGGTAGCTTTGGACTTGTGCTTGGAGTCACTGCACTGTTTCAGACCCATTTTCAAATCACTGCTATTATAATAAGAATTGTATACTTATCAAAACAGTATATTGTAATGGGGGGGGGTTGTTTGTTGTTTTGTGTTTTTTTAATAATCTGTATTGTTAAAATTTCACTTTGACATTGTTAGTTGCTGTGTGTAGATTAAAATAGTGAATATAGAGTGAAAATAAAGAGTGTCTATTCATTTTCTATCCATTGTAACTCAAGCTACATCTAGCATATATCCAAATACACTATAACAGTGAAATTGGTTTGTGTTTACCTTCTATCATTTGGACAAAGATATCCAGCATTCAGTTTCTCTACCACTGTGCACAACATAGCACTGGCATCATTAGCAAAGTCCAGATCTCTAATCTCCATGGTGGGCACAGAGACGATGGCAAATGCCTCCTTGTCCTCTTTAGTGGGACAAGTTCCTAACTAAGAAGAGATAAAAAAATATATATATAAACAAATTTTACTTTACTTGTAGTAAAGTAAATTAAGGAAGAATTATAATGTATACATGGCAAGGATAAGTGAAATTGTAAACATTCTTACCATCAGGCGAATGGGCCTCTCTTCATCAATGTCAATAGGCACAGTTGTGCTCTGGATCCACGTATTTGTGCACAGATGTCGGAAACGTACATAGGAGTTTCTGTTAGGAGGTGAACAAAACATTTGGGCACACTGTTTAAAAGTGTTTTAAATAAATAAATCTGTATAATCGTATACTATATGCAGGATTGTTATTTGTCCAGACAGCAACAGAATAAAACCTTGGGACATATGAGTCAGTCTTCTGCAACGTGGTGGGGTCCAGTTCAAATAGAGAGGCAATGTCATTTCCATGAGGCACTGCAACCAGTTTATATTTAATCCATTCTCCCAAGCTCTTCTTGCTGTTGCGACTGGTGTCCTAAGGATGCACACACATTCACCTATTTTATGATCATGGCCCAAATGCAAACAATTCCCTAGTTTAATGTTTTCATTTAGTCTTATTATTTTTATGCCCATTGGTGCAGGCAGTAACTGAAGCAAAAAAAAGGTGTAGTGGGAAAAGGGGTTGAATTAGAAATTATATATATTATTCTTGATTATAAAAATAGAAGTACTGCTGGGATATCCAGTCAAAAACCTACTATTCTCATTCCCTTTATATCAGACTGTCAACCAGCAGTTAGCCTTAGTAATTCACTAGGGTATGGACACATGACCATCACAGGTGTAGGCTTTCCCATACCATTTCCAAAAAAGTTACAAACACAATTGTCTATAATGCATTTTATAAGCTTTAATAGGAACTAAAAGGCACAAACATGTTCCAGCATGACAGTGTCCCTGTGCAGAAAGCAAGGTCCATGAAGACACAGTTTGCCAAGGTTGAAGAGAAAAAACTCTTAACAGTTGTAACACCAACTGTCCTCTTCCCCTGACAGCAGTACTCAGCCTACCTAATGTTCATGTGGCTGAATGGGCACAGCCACTCTCCAAAAACTAGTGGAAAAGCTTCTCTTTCTCTCATATCCCTCTTGTGTATCCAGTGTATAGCAAAGACAGCAGAATTGGCCATGCCTTTACAATAGTTTCAGAAGAAACTGTATAATAAAGTAGGATGACTTTAATAATAATATATAGCCACAAAACCAGTTATATGAAATATACAGGACTTTTTTGAGCCTATGCTGGAAGTAGAATAAACCATAGCACTGGATGTAAAAAAGGGGCAACTGCAAGTGCCTACCACTGGTTGTACTTCATGGATGTCCCCTTTGTAGCCCGGGTTTTCCTGTAAAAAAAAAAAAAAACAATTTAAGAAGCTACTGATAAAGCCATTTGTCTTTATAAAATGAATTCACATTTCCTTTTGAATTTGAAATGAATTATTTTACCTCTGCTGCAAGATACTGTCCTGTGGCCAGATGTTTGAAACGGTAGAGACTGTTCCAGTGTCCCGCTCCTCCTCGACATGGGTCATGATGTACAACCTATGCCCAGGAATTCACAAGCATGAAAAAAAAACTTCAAGCGATAATAATCATAAAATAAACTTGCAATTAAATTGTGAAAGAAAATCTGATCGTTTAATGCATGTGTTAAACTAAGTACATATTTGCAGCAATTGCAAACACCATTGAACCTGTACTTTTTATTTTTGCAACCATTAAGAACAACTTTAACACTAAATTAGTGCATCTTATTTGTATAATCTCTTACTATACCTCCACTTCCCATAATGCATTAGAACTGGTGGCTGAAGTTGCTGACTGACGTAGTGTTGTCCGCAGAAAGACATGCAGCTTGCCCTTGTAGTCATCACAGGTCAAAAACTTCTCTTGTTCAGCATGGAAAAGTCGGACTACATCGCCCTACGCCAGATAAGAAGAAAAATTCTGACTCTACAATATGCTTTACTGAAAGAATATGATAATAATGTGTACACAAAGGTGAAATCAAAAGCTTGGATCACAAAAATTTCACTCCAAACATTCAAAAGAAGCATCTGATCACTGATTGAAAGATATCTGTACAGACAGGAAGGAGCACTAGTGTCAACTTACTCCTTTAAGAACTTCATCTCTGTGGTCATTGTACATCATGAACAGGCTGATCTTCCAGCTCGTGTTGCCATTTACAGAGTTGATCTGTAGGTGGCAGACACACACTTAATTGTATGTAAACATTTAGGTGAATCATCAATTTTTCTGCTTGATCCCTACAACATTCTCCTGTTTTTACATTTGAATTTAAAAGATGAGCAGTTTTAGCTTTGTATTTGTTAACTCCTACGACACCATCCGCAAATGCAGACACACATTCTTCACTCTTAAAGTAATCATAAAATGTTATGTTTTAAAATGAATATCAGGAATTCATAAAAGGGATTCATATAAAAACAAGGAGACACACCTCTTTGCATCCAGAGTGGTCAAGGAGCTCATAGTTGCTGGCATGCAGAGGCTGTCCAGCATTAACTGAGTTCAGAATGACCTTGTCACCAACCACCACCTGAGGATTTCAATTTCACTCATTTAATAGCCATGCAGGATTTCTCTTATCACTAAACATATACTAATGTGTGTGTGTGTGTGTGTGTGTGTGTGTGTGTGTGTGTGTGTGTGTGTGTGTGTGTTTTAAAGTAAATTACATTGTCTCCGTTGGCCCTGAGCTTCCAGAAAGGCTGGATAAACAGCCAGGCTCCTTCATTGCCTGTACTATCCAGACTGACCCTCATGGCGTTTTTCTCCAGGAGAGCAGGTAGGCGCTTGTTAACTGTCAGATACTTATTGCTCTTCATGTGCAATAGCTAATAAATAACATAAAATAGTCACAAAAAAGTACAGAAGCAGTGTGGAAAAGCACTGAATTGAAACCTACAGATATTCGTCAATTCATATCATTCAATTCACTGTCACTGTCTCTCTAGTTAGAGGATTTGAATCAACAGATAAACCGGTGACACTATTATAGCTAATAATGTTAATTATAAATCATTAACTTAGACATGATGTGCATTACAAAGGTTTTTAGAGGGAATTCCTCATATAGAACCTTAACTGTGTCATGAGACTTACTATGATTAATGAATATCCATAATTCTTTCCTCTACAGACCTACTTTCTTTTCTAAAATCAAAGTTATTAAATTCTATACCTCTCCCAGCTGTGGCAAGTATGTGAAATACACTTTCATAGCTAAGATGAAGCTATTTTTATGACAGCCCTAATGGCAAATTTTCTTTAAACGCTTTTTTAAAGACACTTGTGCTATATCAGGGAAAAGTCCTGTTTCCTATACTGTAAGCATAGCTGCTCATATCAGTAACAGTCTTGACTAACACTAAGGAAATGGTCCACCATTTTACTGCCCTCTCAAGTATAAAGACTTTGGTTGTGTGTTTATGGCAGAAAATGTTATCTCATTCACTATCCACTTTTTTCTATTTTACAAACCGCATGCTGTGTCTCCCACCCAAGTCATTTAAGCACTGGCCATTTAAAACCGACAATCTTTTGTTTACAGATACAATGGTGGAAAAGATTACATAACACTTTTTTAAGTTCTGAATTGTAAGGTTGTCATACAAACAAATGGTGCTTTAAAAGGTTTATAGATAAGTGTGGTTTTCTTTTTAGGTGTTACAGCTTTCAGCAACCTTGCCAAAAAAAAAACTAGTTAACTACAGCCAGTGAGGCACCTAAAACAGTGTGTATAGTTATAAAAAAAGAAATATAATATTCATAGTTCTGTGAACTGATATTATCATCATTATTGATATCAGCACAGTTTAAAGAAATCACACAGTGAACCTACCTGAATAACGCTGCCATACTTAACTACATCACCGTGGACCTTTTTATTCTCTGCTTCATTCTGCTTCTGTTCCAGATTGGATGCATGCTGAAATGAAAAAATAAATATGTATTCAATTATAAATATGAAACAGTGCTGGATCTAACATTTATTCATTGTTGTATTCTGAATTGACATTAAAAATATCACACAGATTTAATATAATAATAATAGTGTAAATATTAGTCTCACCTGCAGTTTTTGAAGAAGTACAAGGTCTGCAATCTTGTCTTTCTCATGTTTGGCCTGTTTTGTTTTCCAGTATTGCTTCTGGGCAGAATAGCGGTTCATTGGATAAATCTTGAACAAGCAGTCTGTCAAAAAAAATTTTAAGAATTTTTCAGTGTTCACTTCAACATGTTAACTGGGCATCAAATATTATCTGAGGTCAAATGTGAACTTTTATCACAATGTCCCTAGTCACAATGTCCCTAGTAAAGTTTCTGGTAACTTTTGATCAGTCCTGAACAAAAGCCTTTATAAGAATTTTATTCCATTCCTTAGTACAGAGCTTCAACACCAAGATTATAGTGGGTATCCTCACATGAACCGCTTGCTTCAGTTCCTTCCACAATTTTTCTTTTGAATTAAAGTCAAAACTATGACTTGAAGAAGATGAAGAAGTTAATCAGGAACCATAGCTGATATATTGTGTCTGTGAATTGTATGCAATAAAATGTGGTGTTGTCTGTCACTCTTTTTTATTTACCACTAAAATAAATTAACTTTGTTTTCATTCACGTATTTGAAAAAGAATATTAAGGTTATAAGATTTGATTTTAAGGTCTTTTAATGTGCTTTTAATCATTGTTGCCCTGAGTAAAAATAATTCACATGTCCTTCATTATGGCATAGAAAAAAATGGTTTAAATTTCCTGGAATATTTATGCACACAAGGAATGTGGCATGGTAAATATCCTACAAAACAGGCAATGCTAGACTATTTATAAAGAAGCTAATAAGTACAAGAAATAGATATGGGTGTAAACTAACTTGCAATAAACAGGATAATTAATATGCACAGGCCAGAGCATTCTGTATTGTTACACAAAATCTTTATTTCTTCAAGGGTCTTGTTGCTGTATGGCTGACTAGAGCACACACATTACTGTGTTTTTAAACATACTGTAAAGACAGTCAACAGCGGTTAGAGGTTCAGGCGTTTGGTTTAGACCGCTGCATAGCTTATCCATTTAGCACTAAAGAACTAACAGTAAAGGAAACGCAGGCTGTCTGAGAACACGACCACAACTATTTTTTTTTTTTGCATTTGCTTTCACACAGTAGTGAAAAGCAACAAACTATAAGTAATAAGCAGCAGTAAATGAAATATCCTAAAATACCTCTAAACTTCTTGGGAGGGTTATCCAGGTCTCCACCTGCTGGTTCCACAACACAGCGGTCATCTACCAACCTGTGCATGCAAAATACAAGAATCACCTGATCGTTTCTGTACAACACCAATTTAAATAACCAGGGGAGCAGAAAGATTATTGATATCTACTTCTAAACAACATTTCTGTTTTGGCCTGTTGTAGCTATAATAAATGACCTGTACAGTATATGCATGCACTGAAACTGATTTGCGGTCTGCATTATATAACTATAAGATTAAAAAAGGTTTATAACTGTTAGAAACTACAAAAATGAATGATGTTCATGTTGAGTGGTTGGATAAAGGCTGGTCTCTGCTAGAAAGACACTCACTAATTATGAAATGATTGGCTGATTGTAAGTTATTTTCTCTTTCAGCTAGTTTGTCCAAAATCAACAAATGCATTTCCCCTTAAACACAGGATAACAGCGAGATCTGAGCATAAAGAAGGGAAAGGTACTGGATTATAGCCAACTATGTTCTTTTCAGTCCTCAAGTCCTTTTTTTTTGGTGGGGGGATTTAAAGGCATCTGAATGGAAAGTTAATTCAATATTGTTGTAAATAACCTGGCATTGCTATCCACAATAAACAGATGTTAGTCTGTACTAAGAACAATATAATGGATTAATGCCAATTTGCTTCTTATTAGACAATGATTGTGTACAAGCCATTTTTGATAAAGAAAACCCTGTTGTAAGCTTCTACAATCTTCAGGGGTGAACTCAGAAAAACTGTGACATGTTAGGGCTAGATTCTGCATAAGAGGTAGCTAAGAACCCATTTGTAATGTTTGCAGTTTTAACTCTTTTTCCACTTCTGACATATTTATCAATCATTAATAGTTTTCTTTAAATGTGTATTAATACATATATAAACACGTGTATTAATGTGTTATGTGCTCTAATCTAAATCTAAGCTTTAGTTTCAGGAAATCTGCAGACTAGTAGAGTATTCCACACCAAGAAAAGAGCCAACTGGTCAAATATAGCCCTGATCCACAAAGTAGCAGCAGCTTAAATTCATCCTATATGGTGAAATTTTATATGAACACTACAACAGCCTTCAAAAACAAAATTGTCAGTAAGGAACCTTTATTTTCTAAGAACAGGTGGACAGTGGCTGATATTTAAGTTAGGCATAGAGAAAGAAAGAAAGAAAGAAAGAAAGAAAGAAAGAAAGAAAGAAAGAAAGAAAGAAAGAAAGAAAGAAAGAAAGAAAGAAAGAAAGAAAGAAAGAACACAACAGGTAGTAAATGCAGAAGTCACTTACCCCAGGGTGCTTATAAAGCCATTAACCGTGCCTTCTGCATAGAGAGACACAATGTCCCCTATGTGAAGGAAACTTGACATAGAATCCGACATTGTTTTAGTGTTAGAAAAGCATTGCACAAATAAAAAAATAAATAAAGAACACTAATAAACTGTGGTCGTGCTGCTGTAATTTCTTGTATCACTCGACACAGTCTTTGGGTCTTAAACCTCTTCCTGATACAGTAGGGTCTCGCGTGATCTGTCCAAGACAAGTGTACACATCCATTCCGCCAAGATTTATCTCACAAAAACTACACTGAAGGAAACATAACTGCTGGGAAACGGGTAGAATCCACTTCAGGAATAAAGTCTGCCAAGAAAGGAAGAAAGAAAGTGCTCAAAGAAACTCAGTGCTGTTGGTACTCCGCCTTCAGGAGCTCAACCAGGAAGCAAGTGCAAGTCAATACACGCTAAATGCGCACATTTGGGGGCGGGAGGTGAGAGGGCGCACAAAAATGGTTTGATGGTTTGATGGTCTAGGTTTGAGAAGACGACAAAGTCTTCTCAAACCTAGACCTGTGCAGGGTTATGCATCATTTCGAGTTTGTAATGAAATGCCCTGTTCTTACATTCCACACTGACATGGACACGGAACTGACATGTTATCAGAAGGGAATGATTTGCAGTTTTAACATGATTTTGAATAGTTATGTTAGGTCACACTCCGTTTTAATGGAGTGAATTAAAAGGTCACAGTCTGAAGGAAGCCAGTGCCATACACAAACTATTATTTTCGACTTCCTGTTAAACTCTGTAATATAAAGTTCAAACCAACTATAGAACCACTCACAGTGAATTGGGTCAGCATGGAGCATTTCCCTGACCTTAAAATGCCCTTTTTACTTTCATAGTATGCATTGTGCACCATACAAGCACCATACAAGGGTTTCTCTGCAGGTTGGGTCAACTCAAGTTGTGGTTATTCACAAAAGGTTTCTTTGGTTCACAGCTAAGTGGGTGGTGGCATAGATTGTCAAACTGCGGTGTATATGCTTGAAAATAAGGTCACCTGAAACATCTACATTTAATGTTTATTTGGTGTCAGTTAGTTTATTTTAGAGTTTTTCTAAAGGCCAAGAAAAACTCAAGGTGCATGAACAAACAGTATGTTAACATGCAAAAAAACAACAATTGATTAAATATAATCAAATCTATATGTTCCATATAGTTAAGAAAACTGAAGGTTTAAATGCAAAATGTCACCTGTGTCCTGAGTCCTGCCTCAAACCCACCTGAGTTTTAATATATTCAAATAATTTGTCAAGCAAATTCATAGGCAAAACAAGTTGCCAAGCCTAAAGTGTAGTGATTTAAAAGCAAGGTTTATGTAAGGTCTGTGCTTTGTGGTTTACAGTAGAATAACCATGAGCTCAAAAGCTTTATTACTGCCAGCACTGTTCCTGCTTGTGGTCCTGTTATCTCATATATTATCTTTTACTTCTAGCCACAACCTAAAATCATGGTTGATAGATCCCAGGCCTATGTTCTGAGCCCACCTGAACTCCAGTGCCTGGTGGACTGATCGGATTACAGTCTAAAGGAGCATTCATAGATCTCTACTGAGAATGTTCTAGGCCCCTCAAAATGAGTTCCATCAATGACACCCTCAACACCCAGCTCCAACTAGTCAATATCTGCACAAGAAACTTGCTTTGATTTCTTTAGTCATGTGCCAAGATTCACTCCATATGTTAATACCATTTAGTAAATTTAATGTTATAATAAACAGATTATAGTGCTTTTTGTACTGTCCATGCCTTTTCACAGGTGCTCTGCCACCATTAAAATTTAGGAAAACTGGTTTAGCATCATATGTCAATTGGCACTGAGAGAGATGTCTGAGATTATGGCACCTGTTGAAATATTACTGTTTACAACTTTTCACAGTCATTAAAATGATCTGTGATAAAATACTATACTAAGCAGAGATACAGAGTGGAAAGAAAGAAAGAAAGAAAGAAAGAAAGAAAGAAAGAAAGAAAGAAAGAAAGAAAGAAAGAAAGAAAGAAAGAAAGAAAGAAAGAAAGAAAGAAAGAAGAGCAATTAACTAATGATTAGATTAGATGCTATCAGGAAACACAATACTTAAAAGTGTTTTCTTGCATGTGTGTGTGTGTGTGTGTGTGTGTGTGTGTGTGTGTGTGTGTGTGTGTGTGTGTGTGTGTGTGTGTGTGTGTGTGTGTGTGTGTGTGTGTGTGTGTTTAGTGTATGTTTAGTGTATGTGTGCAGGATCTAAAGATCCTCCAGCTTTTACCTTTATACATACAGGAAAGTATCTTTATTGACATAACAAGATAGCAGAGAGGGCCCAGCCCTCTTACTAAACAGTAGTTTTGGCAGATTCATTAGCTCTAGTCTTAAGATTGGCAATATTCTGTTAATCATCTAGTATGTGGATTAAAATATTACTTACTTATCCTCATACTGTTGACTGGAAACAAGCCTAATGAGTGCTGTAATTATTTGACCAATGAAATAGTCAGTCTCTTACTACAGGTGTGAAAAGTTTGCCCTTGTTATACTACTGTTTCATAAACTCTAATGGTTGTTAAAATGTCTGTAATGCTGCTGCATATATTGTACCTAAACCTTAAGATGACATCTTAGGAATATGGTGTAATTCTGAAAATAATTGAATGTACATAAAGTTATTGAATTGATTGAGTTAATCTCTCTCTCTCTCTCTCTCTCTCTCTCTCTCTCTCTCTCTCTCTCTCTCTCTCTCTCTCTCTCTCTCTCTCTCTCGTGTGTGTGTGTGTGTGTGTGTGTGTGTGTGTGTGTGTGTGTGTGTGTGTGTGTGTGTGTGTGTGTGTGTGTGTGTGTGTGTGTAAAATTGTGTGTGGTTATTAAAAGACAAATGCTAAATTAATATTTTACTATCACAAATTGGTATAAGATAAGGGGCTATTATGCAGTGATTAAATAACGTACATAAAACACTATAAATATTGTGTAACCTATGTTTCAAATTTCAAATCGCAGGTTAATAATGTTGGCAGATACTTTGTTGACACTGACTTGGCAAACACACCAAGACATTTACATAAACCTATGTGCTTTAGCCTTCTTTAATATTTAACGTGCATTATTGTTACAGACCATTGTACACATTTTGTTTGTGTAGTCGTGCAGGCTAGTTAAATAAATGATCATGAAGTAAAAGAACATGAAACATACATTACAGTATAACTGTACAGTATACCGTTCAAAAAACGGTAGTTTTAAGTGTGCAGCTACTTTTACTTTCTGCCAAAACGTAAACATTTGGAAACAATCCACGAAGTCTATATGTAAGTAATAGAATTTATTAGGATGCAGACACTGTCCTCTTCTGACAAATCGCAGCAACTACAATTCAGGAGATTTGGGAGATATATAATTATTTCTTATATAAGAAATAATTTATTGAAAATGGATCGTCAGCTTCAATGTGATGTATAAAATGTTCCTAACTTTCAAATGACCAATCAAATATTATATCAATATTAAATAATATTTTTTTTTACTACCATTTCAGGGTACATATAAAAACTTAAGGCAGATATAATCACTTCACCAGCAGAGGGCGCTATTCCACTGATTCGTAGCGACAGAAAAGGGGAGTGGAGTCGTTCCTCACTAATGAAAAAGACCAGCCTTCTATGGATGTGCAAAGAGAGCTGAGGTCTGGGAGACAAGACTGCAGAAGCCATATGTTCTCTGGCATGAAGGATCTCAGGCTTTGGTTACATTGGGTCTACATTTTGCCCTTTATTTTAAACTCATTGTTTTCAGTGTGAACTGAAATCGCCTAGTTTGGAAAGTAGTTGAACCGCTGTTGTTGTTTTTGAAGATGGATCAGGGAAGTTTAAGAGTGATTTATTCACTGACCCTGGTTATGTTTTTGGGTGTCTGTGCTTCTGGAGCAAAAAACAAGGAGAAGAGTGGAACATCTCCATTGAACCTGCAAGAAGATCAAGAGCTTTTTGCTCAAAAAAAGATTTTTGAGGATGCAGATTATCAAGATGAATACCATCTCGAGATGACAAAAGTAGAATATATTGAGGATGCAGATGGAGGTTCTGTGCACACACCATCTGAGGAGTTTTCTGGAACTCACCCAACTCCAACACCTCAGTCAGACCTGCCCAATATGAGTGTGACATCTAGTGAAGACAAAGATGGCAGCACTGGGGGAATCCTCACTAAAAACAATGTCACGGAACAAGAAATCACAAGTTTCTACAACCCTCTGTTCCCAGTGACAAACAGCTCCTACAGTGCCTATGGGATTTTGTTTCTGGCCCTTGTTGTGTTTGCTGTAGGGATTGTGGGTAATCTGGCAGTCATGTGCATTGTTTGGCATAACTACTTCATGAGAAGTGCTTGGAACTACATCCTGGCCAGTTTGGCTTTCTGGGACTTCCTTGTCCTGTGTTTCTGCCTGCCTGTGGTGGTGTTTAATGAACTCACTCACAAACGGCTTCTGGGAGATTTTTCTTGCAGGGTTGTACCCTACATGGAGGTGGGTCTGAGTCCCAGATTAATAATGAAAAGTTAAAGAATATTTAGATTGTAAAAAATATGATTAAATGACATATACCTTTTTTTTTTTTTTTTTACCACATAATGTTTGGGAGAAATGCATATAAAAAATATATAGAAAGGAGAATACAAATTATTGGTCCATCATAATTTATTTTTTAAACTTCATTGCTTTATTCCAAAGGAATTGAAAAGGCCTGAAAAAATGTATTGTTGTAAGTAGGATATTGACACCTCATCTGTTAACCTCTCTATGTACATATGCAGGTGACCTCACTAGGCGTGACATCCTTTAGTCTGTGTGCACTTGGTATCGACCGTTTTCATGCAGCCACCAGCTCCCTCCCAAAGGCTCGGCGACTGGAGCGTTGCCAGTCTATCCTGGCCAAACTGGCTGTGGTGTGGGTCAGTTCCATGGTCCTAGCAGCACCAGAGCTACTCATATGGCAGCTACAGCAAGTCCAATCCCCTTCTCTGGGTGTCCAGGTGGATGTCTGCATCATGAGCCCATACCCAAACCTCCCAGAGTCCATTTACTCCCTGATCATCAACTACTATGACACTCGCATCTGGTGGTACTTCGGTTGTTACTTCTGCCTGCCTGTGGTCTTCACCTTGCTCTGCCAGCTGGCCACCTGCCATGTTTCCGGCGATAGTGGAAGCTCTGGCAAGCGGGCCGAAGAGCGCTCTCCATCCACAAAACAGAAACTGCAGCATGCACAGCAGGTTGAACGACAACTGAACTGCACTGTCATGGCACTGGCCGTGGTTTATGGGGTATGTGCGCTGCCCGAGAATGTATGCAACCTTACACTGACATATACCTCCATACAGCCATCCAAGGATGTTTTGGCTCTCCTCAATCTGATAAATCAATTTTTCCTGTTCTTTAAGTCATCTGTGACACCAATACTTTTGTTGTGTTTGTGTAAAACTCTGGGCCAGGCCTTTATGGTCTGCTGCTGCTGCTGCTGTGACGAATGCAAACCTAGTAGCTCCTCTTCCTCCCAAAACATTGCTGAAAGCAAGCATGAGGTGTCCACATCTATTTTCTTTGACAAAGCCAAGGACAGCACAACCATTTTGTCTATTGGCAGCTGAATCATCAGACCTGAAATAAGGTCACAAGATGAAATTAATTATATCTCACATTCACTTTCATCACATCAGTTATTAGTGACTATGACTTTTTTCCATGCTCACTGTCTGATGGGTAAATTCACCAAGAAGTTGTCCTGTTGCTGCTCTGAATATTCTTTTAAAAGGAGGAAGAATTCAGAATGTGTAAAAGGTCAACATATGTGTGAAGTTCAGGCAGAACACGCTTCAAACACAAATTTAGTTTTCTAGGTTCACTAATCAAAACATACTGTCGTAAAAATCTGTAATATTTTTGCAAGAAAGGTTTTGGGGTTTGTACTTTAAATCATTAACACCTTCTGTCAGCAGAATATCATGTCAAGTCTCTTCAGACTGTATGGCCTGTTTTTCAGCTTTGTATACAATTGTGACTTTTATTAGTATGTCTATATTTTGTGATGATATGCAACATTTGCTAGATATCTGACCAGTGATGAATAATTATAATAAAATAAAAATAACTATTCAGATAGGTATATATTTTCAACATACACATTTTTGGAGATGTAGAGTTGTTTATGTAACATATACTGTAATGCTGGTTAATAATTGATGGCATAGTTTTGTATTTACATAACAGCTTGGCTAGAATACGTGTTGTTAATTGTTATACAATATTTTACATGCACTGAATTGTTTTATTAGTTTGTAAATAAACTCAAGAGGAAAAAAAACTGAAAGTGCTGGCAGCATTCTAAAGTTTTTTAGGTTTTTTTAATGTGAAGCAAAAAATTGAAAGTGTCCAATGGAGTTAATTACACAGATTGACCCACCATTTCAGTGTATGAAATTTAATCGAGTGAGTAACTAGCAGGAGTTTGTTCATAAATTTTGCATGTCTGCTGAGGAGTTTTTTTCTGCAAAGGCTTGGTTGGTTTCTTCTTTCCCATGAGGTTTTCATTGTTCTGAAAAGAAGATAGAGGCTTTCACTGAATATCAATGCCCAGACTACAGCTGAGTTGCCAAGAGACCACCAAAAATTCACATGCGCTCCAGACTGGCCAACAGTGCACACAATACCCTTGGGTTTTCCCACCTTTCTTCGTTGTCACAGGAACCAGAGCTCATCTGTTAAAAGCATGATGTTTGTATGCTTTCATGTTCAACTGTTAAATACTTTAAACAAGCAGTTTTATAGACTATGTCACTACAAACCAGCATAATAACAATACAGGGCTGTAGATTATTCTGTTATACTACTACATGTGTAATAGTATAGAAAGTGCCTAAATGTCCAGCAAAAGAACTATTTGTCACAGTGAGTGACATGTCTGTTCCTGTAAAAAGGTTTTGTAGAGGTTGACCTGTTTAAACACGTAGCTTTGGCCTGTGTTCAGTAGCTGTCAGGGATTGGGAAGACAAAAAAGAGAATGAGCAGCCTCATTAGAGAGTTGGAGCTTTAAGGATGGCGCTCTGTTGGCACTAATGACTGAGAAGGGACAGACTAATCTCTGTTCCCTGTAATGAAACTAGAGTCCAAATCAGAAAACTGTTTCTACCATCCTGAACAAAAGAATAATAATACTAATAACAATTAGATTGATGATGATATTTGACTAATTACACTACTGCTGTTACACTTTAAAAAGGTTCAATCTGGTCATTTCAGAATAGTAATAAAATGTAGTCAATATTATGAAATCACACAAATCATGCAATGGTCTTATGTAAAAGCAAACAAATGTCTTACATTAATAAAAAAAAACCCTGTTTTATCATATTAAGAATATTTGTATTCATATGGTGACAAAAACATGTTGATTAACTTAAAAAAGTTAAATCTTGCACACTAAAGCTTGCAAACAGAGTGTTTTCCTTTCAAAAAAGGTTCCAGCTAGAACCCATTTAGAAAGATTTTAGAATAGTAATAAAAATATAGTCAAAAGTATGAAATCACAGAGAACTTTTAATGGTCTTCTTTAAAAACATTCCAACAAAAATGTTTCATTTCAGAACTAGAAGCCTGTTCAAAATCTCTGATCCTTAACCATCAAAAGATCCCCTGAGAAAGATTGCAATTTCTAATTGTACATTAAAGAGTTTAAAAGTTCCATACACCATGATGCACCAAGTAGTGTTACTGGTTCACACCTCCAGCATCCAGCCCGGGTTACTGCATCACACTCATGTCCGTGTGGGTTTCCTCCCAAATCCCAAAAACATACTGGCTGACTGCATAAAATAAATTCCCCTAGGAATAAATAAGCATGTGAATGAGTTTGTGTGTGTGTGTGTGTGTGTGTGTGTGTGTGTGTGTGTGTGTGTGTGTGTGTGTGTTCCCTATAATGGACTGGCATTCCATCCAAGGTGTATTTGAAGAGCATAAATAAATGACAAATACAGCTTTAGATAAGAGTTATATTCCTTAGATAACACTTGAAACACATATAGAAGTACATTTACAGCATTTAGCAGACACCCTTATCCAGAGCAACTTACATTTTTATCTCACTTTTATACAACTGAGCAATTGAGGGTTAAGAGCCTTGCTCAGGGGCCAAACAGTGTCAGCTTGCTGGACGTAGGAATCAAACTCACAACCTTCCAATTGGTAGCCCAACACCTTAACCACTAGGCTACCACATCCCCCAGGCTACCAGTACTACTTAACTACTACTTAACTAGAATTACAGAATTACTCTAGAAATATTCAACCAATAACCATAAAAAGAACAAATTTAGATGTTAGATATTTTAATCATATTGTGTACATGAATGTACAGTATGCACTACATCTACAGCTTGATTAAGATGTTAAAGGCTCTGTTTCATAAACATATGTTTGTAAAAATATGTGTATGTATATCATTTATCTTTGTCTAATACTTATTATTGCCTTATTATAAACCATTTTTAAAAATGAAGGTAACAGCATCTATGAAATGTAAACACAATGTTACAGCATCTATGAAATATAAAAAAACAACATTATTCAATAGTAAATAGAATAATAAAAGTTTAATCAACAAAAAAGCCATTAGCTGAATATTATGAATCTTTCAGAAGTGTAAATGTAAATTGTGCCATTGAAGATTTTTCTTTTCTTTATTGTACAGAAACATTTACCTTTTTTAGTGAAAAGAAGTGAAAATAATTCTATTTTTTTTAAAAGGCTTTAAAAAAAAGCATCTTTGGGTAAGATAACCTCTTGGTGGGCTGAATTTCAAGCTAAAATGTTATCAGATAGAAAGAAAAATGTGTATTTGTCTGTACAGTTTGTGCTCAATCTCATCTTCAGGCTGAGCTCAATGAATAAGCACTAATATGACCTGAATGTCCTTTAATTTCACATAGAGCACTATCTCCCTTCGCCTTGTTAAGAGGACAATGTTTGTTTTGTTTCACCAAGTTTGGAAAGTGGAGGTTGGGGAAGGGGGGATGGATGAGATCGACGCTATGGCAACCAGCTTTGGCCCCTCACAAGTACTCTAAAATACAAATCAGGGTCCTGGGCCATCGTGTATTCAGGAGACAGGAAACTCAAGTGAGGTTCATTCTGATTCACAGATGGGTGATGCCAGCAGAAGGAGGAAAAAGGTGTTTTTTTCCATTGCAATTGTTGTTTAAATGTTTATATTCAAGGCCTGTGGTGACTGAAACAAGAGCTGGTGAGGCGAGGTCAGGGAAAAAGTACAGGAGGCCCTGTCCTTTTCTATCCTTTATTAAGGGACTAAAAACCTCAGCTTACTCACAATATATGTGCCAAGCCAGTGCAAGGGAACAGAGCAGTTCTGTGGATGTAGACTCACTTATCATGTGCTCATTTTCACTATCAATCAGGTTAACACAATATGCTGCATACTTAAACAGGAGACCATAAAAAGTGTGTAAAATATAATATACAGTATAACCATTTATGTACATATTTAAAGATTTATCCATCTTTATATGTCTATATTGCTATTTCTGCCTTTTTTTGCAAATCCACTCTTTTTTGCACAATTTTATCTTTCACATTTTATGTTTATTAATTCTACATCAACTGATCTATTAATCTAGCATAGTATAGCATTATTATTATCATACATAAAATCTCCTCTGCATGAAAACTGTTCTGCACTTGTGAAATTGATGTTTATTGATGGATAACAGCTCCACCAAGTGTCAACAATTACTTAATGCAACATTTAATTAAATAGAAAACGGGGCGTTTACCAAACCATCGAATAGGTCTCCTTGTTGACAAAAGTGAACTAAGATTTAGGACTCAAATACCTCTGGTACACTTTAATAACATTCTGAATGCTACACACACACACACACACCCACACACACACACACACACACACACACACACACACACACACACTCACACACACTCACACACTCACACACTCACTCACACACACACACACACACACACACACACACACTCACACAGATAGATAGATCCATTATAATCTTTTTTTGTGGAAATTTAAAAATGTTTAAAATTTGCAGAAGGCTCCAACATCTCACAGCTCCAGGATCCCTTTAAATCTAGGTTCGGTTTTCTCTCAGCGGATGTTCACATGGTCTTCCTGAGCATGTGGAGCATATTAGAATATATTAAACTGCCTCAATTGTGAATGGGTTTGTAAATATGTACTTTTATTGTGCCCTTGTGGGGTCTCTTCCTGCCATGGCCCCAGCATTCCCAGATAGGCTCCAGATCCATTTTGACCCTGACCAGGTTAAAGTGTTTACTGAAGATAAATCAGAAATCTCACATAAAAATAAAAATCCATAACAAAAAATGAATGGCTCAACACTTTACTTCTGTCTTCAACATCATTTCTTACAAAGACTAGAGGATAGGTAGAACGTGTCAAGTCAAACACATTTCACAGAAAGGAAATAAAATTAACAAAACAAATTCAAGTAGAGGAAAAAAGACGTCTTATTTTGTGGTGACAAATACACAGAACTAGAATAGCACACAGGAATCTGAATTAAAAAGCGCTCTTAAGAAGTTCTTACACCTGGTAGGTGTATCCATACAGCAAGGTAGTAACAGTCCTTTTTCTACATCAATGCAGTTACAGCTGCTACAACCAACTACCTACAGCAGTAAGAACAGCACAAACACAAATTCAGCAAACTACGCATCAGTTACCACTGATTAAATCACTGCACACATAGGAATAAAGTTCATTGCCCATATTTACATGTTATAGAGAAAGAACTCTTACTGGGCACCTGGACTGTTGACACTGTAAAGATTTTATGCAAATGTAACAGCTTTAAGATGGACACTGGTCGTTTGACCAGCAAAAATCAGTGGCAGTTCAATACATAATTAATTTAAGAGAAGCACAATGTTCAATTATGCACATTCAGTGCTTTTAAAAATTATGTATTAGATATAGAAATCATTTGTTCAAATATTTCTCCTATGATTTTGTACAAAGACATTTTTGTCATTTCTACTCTGTTATTTTGGTATGAACAAACCTTTGGAAATAGCTGTAATGTACTGTATATTGTTGGGGTTTTCTCTATTTCTGATATTAAAAAAAGACATGTGATTAAAAAAAATGCTATGATGGCTAATAAATCCATTAGTTTGGAGAACCATACAAACTACTGTACCAGTAGGAGCAAAAGGGAGAGAAAGGGTATATAAAACTAGAAGTATGTGCATGTATGGCATTAGAATTACATATTTTACGCATCTATATTATGATGAATAGCTGGTATGAACATCCTCTCCAGTTACTCCCATTCTGTATTTTGTTGTGCTTTAGGCATTTGCTGGCTGTGAGGTCGGACCAGGTGGTCCTTAAAAACACACACACACACACTCACACACACACTCACTCTCTCACACACTCTCTCACACTCACAAAAAAACTACTGTACTATGAAGCATTATTTAATGTTTGATGTTAATTTAATGCTAAATAAGTCTAAACGGGCACTTCAAAAAGCACACTGTTTTTCTAATTTAAAAATATCACCATGAGAATCTAAAAACAAATGTACATTATTTACTCTACTAGTGTCCAGTACTATTGTCCAGGACTTTTGTTGTTTTGAACACTGCCTTGAAAAAACCTGACACAAAATAGCATTATTATAACTCTCTTTCTCTCTTAAAAATATAAAATACAGCAGAGTGACTTTAAAAATGAAAAAACAGAATAAAAAAAGAATATCTTTTTTTTTGGAAAAAAAAAAGAAAAAATATCATATTTAATATGCATTTGAGTGCAAAAGTTTGCATTCCTCTTGTTTTATGGGTGCAAAAGTAAAATTACAGAACCTGAACTGCACATACAATTTTTTTTTTTTTTTGCTGTTATCATTATTAGCAATTCAAAAGTTTGCACTCCAATGACATACTCGGACTTATTTTAATGTGCTTAATTAACCAGTTACATTTTTACTTACTCATTCTTATTTATGCTATAAACAGTTGTAAGCAGTCATGAGTCAGCAGTAGTAAAAATCTAATCTAAAATAAAAACTACTGACCTTCAGAAAGCTGGTAAACAGTGTAAAAAAAGTAGTAAAATAAAATGAAAAAAAAAAAGAAGACAAAAACATGAACAAAGAGTGGAAAAATATTCTTTAAAAAACACTTTTTTTTTAACGAGGCAAGCAGAATAACAGAAATAACAATAAGACATTTACATCACCTTCTAAAATATCCCTTTGAAACTCTTTACTCTTAACAGCAATACCATAAACGTTGCATTGATGGTTTTATATTTTATTGTTTTATTGTTCAGTTAGAAGTAAGGGTATGCAAACATTTGCATTCAAATGTAATTAGAATATGTGTTAGTAAGACTCTTATTAATGCATATAAACACTCAAATATTCTGGCTGCTGCAAAGATCTGATGTTGTTTAAATTCATCTTTATATAAAAGGTTTCCAAATTTACAAAATACTATGGTGGCAGTAGCATCTTTTCCTGGAAAAAATAGTATTTATCTGCATTAACTGACAAAAATGTTGAAAACAATAAAATAAATATATATTGTTCTGAAGAAGAAAGGACCAGTTTCATATATTTAATAGTGTCATAATCACTTTCTTAATAACTGACCATTTGGGTTATTAATTCTAAACCATATAGCCAGCATTACAATTCCCTATCCCATCATAAACAAAGAAAGAAAAGGTCTTCATATTAAAACCAGTGGTAACTTCTGTGTTCACTTCAGTTTGATATGTCCATCTAGCTCTACTGAAAAAAAAAACAGTAAAGAATACAGTTGGTACAGATATGTCATATGGGTGGCTCATGATGACGGAGATTAGCTGATGTTAAGTTCATTTACCATACCAGGCTGGTTGCCATTGGTGCGATGCACAGTAGAGATCTCTGCTATTTGTCGCTGTAGCTTGTTAGAGGTGAAGAGGGTGTCGTCACCTTCAGTGTCTCGTTCTGATTCTCTCTCCCTCTTACATGTGACACGCTGTGCGGCTGTGTGAAGCACACGTCCTGAAACAGAGAAAAAGAAGAGGACAACGGTGAAACCAAAAGAAACAGAAGCAGGTATAACACTTAGAAAACAGGAGCATACTTGGTTCCTAAAATCTGACTGGCTATGCTGTGATTGAAACTGTAAATTCCTCACTATATGAAAGCCAATAAGGTCATCACAATAAGTAAATTCTGTATTAAGGCATCAAGTTTAAATCCAATAAAACCATCCAAATAATGCCCTAATATTTCCTATTTTGTTGCTTTACAAACTAAGCTTACTGATAACAGACTGTATTGCATAGAACCATTAATTGTGAACATACTGTAAATGAAATGATCAGTTATTATATAAATTAGATTTTTTTTAACGATTTACCTACCTGATTTATTGCTGCATCTTCTCCGTGTTGCAATTTATTGTTTGTGACAATTAACAGTTTTACAGTTTTTTTAAATCTTTACCAAATATACTCTCACAAATGTCATGTTTCCTTTTAGTCCACTTTAAGTAAGTATATGTATGAGATAGTATGAAAATGTTGAATTTTGTTATTCATGGTGAGATAGTAATTGTTATGTCAATAGAGATTTTGGACTGGTAGACTTGATAGCTACAGCATCCTAAAATCTAAAATAAAAGCAAAAACTGGTGAAACTGGAAACACATGGTCTGATGAATGATGATGGTCTGATGCTGGTATAATTAGAATTTGAAAGAAGCAGCATGAATCCATTTACCAAACCTGCCTGGATTACAGTGTTCTTGGTTCACGCTGGGCCTGTTCATACCAATCAATCATATCTTATTTGCCACAGCATATTTGAGTTTTGTTGTTGACCCTGTGCATCACTTCATGGCCATAATAAACTCACCTTTTAATGCCTACATCCAGCATGCTAATGCACCATATTACATAGCAAAATGTAATGTTCTTTGATAGCTTCCCAGTCACTGAATCAGAATCCAATAAAGCACTTTTGGGATTTGGTAAAATGGAGATTTGAAGCATAAAACTGCACATGAAAAAGTTGCATAAATTGTTTGATGCAATCATGTCAACATGGACTAGAATTACAAAGGAAGGTTTCCGACATTCATACCCTGAAGACTTACTGTTCCTAATAAAGTGCTCAGTCAGTGCATTGTCCCATTAGCATACAATTTAGTTTCAGTCTCACCTAGCTTTTGTTGCTGCTGCATTCTGCTTGGTCCCTGGTCCTCATTGTCAAAGTTCAGCAAAATACTTCCACTCCGGTTACCACTGGCAACCGAACTGCCTGACTTGGCTGGTGCTGTTGCAAAAAGGTAGTACTTAAAATTGGAAAAAACAACTGATATGTAATGCTTCGCTTGTGTCTTTAGATGTTTTTTTTAACACAAATTTATATAGATTTTGCAATAGATTTTTCACACCTTAATCGATTGCTCCTTTAATGTGAATTAAATGATTCCTTTCTCCCAAATTTCAGTTGTTTCATAAATATTTTGTGTGACCCCTTCATTAAGTAGCACAGGGAGTGAAACAGTGAAACTGTAAATGAGGAAAAGTTTAGAGTTTAGTGTAGCTTTTAATGCATGCTTCTTATTTTTTAGACCAAATGGTGACCATTTGATAGTTTGGGTTATGAAGGGATAAAGGGAAGTTAATTCAGGCTAGGTCAGATGGTCATGGCTTTCACATGTTACTTTTGGTTTCAGGAAAAAGTGGTAGTGATGTATTCTGAAGAGGACAGAATTAGATGTGATGTGTAGAGTATCACCAGACTGATCTGAATATAGTAAAACTAGTGCAAGGAATAACAGTAATTTTCTCTCTTGTCTGTTAGGTGATAGAGATGGTTTTGAAATTTATATTTCCTGTGCTGAAAGTAGGAAAGCTCTGAAGTGAGCCATGGATCAGCAACAAATGTGAATTATCATCCTGGCCAAATGCATGTGTGGCTTTCCCATTACTTAACTAGACCTGTGAACCACAGAATACTACTTGACATTCTTATTACATTAAACCAGGCATATCTCATTGTTATATTAAAATGGGATTTATACATTCAGTCAATCCTTAAGTTATTAATGGTGTATGTCAATTACATCTCATTAATCATGGGGTTGGATAATGATTACAAACTGGCTAAAACAGCTTATTATAGTTAACTAATGTTTTAGTTAATTTTACTGAGTATATTCCATTTGGTCAGGAGTGCATAATATACAACTATATTTCTTTGGTAGTAGAAATATTCAAATTTAGATGCCAATTACCACATCATCACCATCAGTACATTATATAGAGGGAATTTCAAGGAAAATAAGAAACGCTGATTTTCACCTGGTATGCTGTTCCCAGACTGCTGTTCTCCTGGAGAGTAGACCATCCCATTCCCATTCCCGTTGTGCGTAGATGGCACGGAGGCCAGAAGTCCTGCATGAATGAAAAACAGATTAATAGGAACTAATAATTATAAACATGTTAGAATCTAAAATGTTTACATTTTTGCTAATTTATTAAAACAAATCCGTACAGACCAAGTCTCATAAGTCTCTCTTTTATAACAGTTCTGTTGATACAGTATGCAATAATACAGTTAATTATTTTATAGTTTATACTCTATAATTTGCAAAGTGTAAATAGATTACTTCATGCACACAAAAGTCAAGTCATAAAGTAGGCTTTGTTTAAGCATTTGAATAGTTTTGCATAAATTACAGAGGTTGTTGTTTTATTTGTACTGATGCACAATGCCAATTCACTGGCTAGAGTAATTTGTGCATACAATCTGATCCTGTGTATTAAAAATATGCCTGGTGATCAACTGAACATGGTTTTCTTATATCATATACTGTATATTGCTTATTATATCTGAATATGGTTTGCTTATATCTTCCTGAAATACTTGAACTAGCACTATTGTCTGTTTGTTGTATGTGTGTGTGTGTGTGTGTATTAGGTTGATGGTATCCTAAATCTGTAACCTAGTGAACCAGTGTTAATGTATTCATTGATAGAGATGTAAAAACACTTGTGTATGTTGCTCTGGATAAGGGCGTTGGACAAATGCATTAAATGTAAATATCATAGTAAATATACACTACTGTCTTTGCAAAATGATATCAGTCATAGACAAGACAGCTTTTAGGCAAAATCTAACCTAGTCCTCTATAGCGGGAGAGTTGCTGGTAGATCTGTTTCATCCTCTCAATGTTAAGGCGACTGGCCTCTGCATGGTTCACCATGGGCTTTGGGTAATGGACTCCAATGATGCACTTTGCTGCAGTCTGCACCGAATCTGGGGCGTTCCATGGATCGTAGATATACTTGGCCGGAAAACCTCGAAGAATAGGTAAATAGCGTCTGGAAGGACAAGGAGAGATTAAACCACAGAGTCTCATCATAGATACAGGAGAGGCTGTGTGTTGTAGATGGATTTATGATTAATATGTAATATTGCAAGGGTTCCTCTAATCATGTGCTTCATATAATAGAGCATTCATTTCGTGAACAGGAACTGATGCAGAAAATTGAGTAGATTCAACTCACAACTGTCATTTTAAACTAGAAATAAATACGTTTGTAGTACTGAAAAAAAATGAAAGTGCTGTTTTTTCAAAATTAAGACTGTTGCTTTTAAAGTACATTTTGTGCACAGTGTGGCTGAGTTACAGATGTTCATTGTCATGTTATAATAGTAATACACATGTCACCACGCCACTATAAGCAATCAGCCAAGTACAAAAGAATTCAATAAAGCCCTATTAGAATTCAGAACGTGTGGTTGAATGGATTTTTCTTCTGGTCCCAGGACAGAGAAAGGCCACCTACCTACAAGATCCACCTTACCAGAGCCTGGACAGAAGGTGGTCGATGTCACCACAATGCTTGCGGACAGGCGGACGCAGTATAAACCAACAGTTCTGCCTGTGCTGAGAAACTACGGAGATTCCTACTATAACACGCGTTAGAAAGCAGAGGCAGTGACCAACCCTTCCCACCCTCTTAGTGTCCGCCAGATCCATCCAATCAAGCACCTCCCCGCTCCTAACCCACCCGATCTGCCCAGATGAAACTCAGGATAAAGTAAGAGGTTCAGATTCACTCCCTGCCCCTCGCACTGCTACTGATCGCTTTTGAGACGAAAGTGATCCCAAGCCAATGCAGAGAAACTTGCTAGCTGTCAAACGAGCAACACGGTATACTGTCCTTAGCTGCTGGGTGGCCCCCTCGTTTTGCCAAAAGTGACCACAACCCTTTCGCCAGGAACATTCTTATCCTGCTTGGACAAGAAATTAACAGAGCCAGGAATACTGTATATACATTGGGCATTGGGTGATTTGTGGAAGGCCACTACATGCCTCATAAAAAAATTTGTAGGAGCTTGAGCATAGAATTTAAGCATTACATGTGCTATAGGAAAGTTTACTTGGAAATTACTTGGAAGAAACATTCCATTATTATTGTTCTCTTGCACAGGCAGGGCTGCATTTAACACCAAGAGCACCATTAAACATTTCATAAAGAGCCTGTTAAAAGGAGTTGCCTAAAGCTAGAAAAGAATGTTATTATCTGTGGCTTTGGTCCCCACCTCCCATCATGCCCTCTGGGAAATGCATTGGAGATCTCTATGTAATAAATGCAGGCATGGGTTTGTATTTCCTTACCAAGTGGTTAAAATCCCTTTTGATGAAACGAGATGCTACCGAGCTAAAGAACAGGCTACTGTATTGCCCAGAGAAAAAACATCAAGCTTCAACCAGAATCACAGCTAACAGGCTTCCAAATGCTTTGGCTAAGAATGGCTTTTGTCTTAAAAGCAATCAACCACAATTTACAAAGGGGAAAGGAAAAACTAAACTTTTCACCCAATCCCATAGAAGACAGCAAACATATCACAAATAAAAAAATTAAGATCTCATTTTAATGACACAAAATGCATTTATTGAAAAAAAAAAGTAAATTAAAACAATACGTTTAGCAGTAGCAAAAAGACATGAGAATAAAGCCAGAGACAGTAGAGAAGTATACAGGTATCCATGCTAAAAAAAAACTATTTTAAATGCTTTCATTTATACATGCCCTATAACTATCCATTTGAACTGCCTAAAATAATCACTTACCCGTGCTTCTGAAAACAGCTGTCCTCAAACCTACTAATATACTTTATCTCTCTTTTAAACAGGAGTTCAACAGCAGTAACACATTTCTAGGAGACTTAATACTGTTAAAAAGTCTGGATTAAAAGCTCTTCATGTGCATAAGCTGTAAGTGTTACTTACTACCTAACCATGTTTAGGTGACAGTACCTACCTAATGAAGTCCCCATTAGGGTCAGTACGCCGACCAAACCCTACTGGACAGTAGCAGTGGAAGAACTGCTGAAAGAATGAGCTACAAGAGAGCCACATCCAGCTGCCTGCATTCACACTCCAGTCTGCATCCAGTAGGAGCTCCTCAAAAACCTGTTAATCACAGCTTGCATTACAGAATAGCTAAATACAGCAAAACATTAACAACTAAACATTTCAAACAATAATGGCCATGACAGTACTGCACCAAAATGTTTGGCTTACTACCAAGTGCTAATTTAATTCAGGACTAGTAAATAAACAATCTCAAAAATGAAGTGGAACAGTATTTACGTGCAATGTATACAACCATGGATTAACAACTATTTGGAGTATTCAAGGGTGATTTCTTTCAGAACTAGTGGGATGCTCATGTGTTTGATTCCTTGCAAAGCATAAAAAAACCCTGAAAAACCCTTAAAAGTCTATATTTTATAAACAGATTATATCCAGAATCTATCCCAGGACACAGAGTACAAGGCTGGAATACACTCTTGATGGGATGTCATGCCCATGTTCCACATGCACCTTTATACCTGCTATAAGCTCTTAAACCCTTGATCCCAAACCTGCGGAGTGTCATCACTACCAGTGCCCTACAAAATTACTATTTAAAAATGATACCACATGGTTCATAATTTCAAACAAAGCTACAAATTTCAAGGTTTTATGTAATAAATTCTTCAATTAGAATTGCTAGCTTATCTTTTATTTCAAGTCATATCAGCCTATTCATGGGAACTGATTGATGTGTTACTTATCTTGGTAGTAAACTCAAACATGTGGTTAATAATTTCTTTTCAGTGAACACCAAACATTCAGATACCAGAGATCTATTCTATAATGACAATCATCATCCAATTTTTTAGGAACACCTGTACACCTGCACATTCATGCAATGATCTAAACTACCAATGTGCAGCAGTATAATAAAGACGAATGTTCATTTTCTTTTTAAACAAAATAGGGAAAACTGTGATCTTTGATTGTGTACTGTGATTTTAACTATTCATGGATTTTGGTGAATACCAGAAGGGCTGATTTGAGTATTTAATAAACTGCATCTCCAGGAATGTTTATACACAGCAGTCTAGAGTTGCTGCTGTCACATGATCGGCTGATTGAATAACTGCATAAGAGGGTGTAAGTGTATAAGTGTACAGATTTTCTTTATTCATACTTTATTCATTTATATAGCACATTTTACTGCAATTTCAATTGCCCAAAATGCTGCACAATATTACAAAAAGCCTAAAGCAATATGTATCGGACAGATTATAATTAAAACAAAATAAAATACATAAAAGGGATACAGATAAAAGATAAAATGAAATAAAATATATAAAAGCTTCAATAAACTCTCTCTAAACAAAGTCTATTCTCAACAAATGCTAAATTAAAAAGATTTTAACTAAGACCTAAAACCTTCTAAAGTTGAGGCCTACTGAGTGTGCAAAGGGAGGCTGTTTCACAGTTTTGGGGCGATGACCATGAAAGCTCTATTGCCCCTAGATTTTTTTAAGGAACGGGGAACTGCCAGTAGAAGTTTATCTTCTGATCTCAGCGACCTGACTGGAGTATGGTCTTTTAAGAGGTTGGTGATATAGCTTGGAGTGATGTTGTGAAATGCTTTTTTTATTGATTTTGAAATCAATTCTATACTGGACTGGAAGCCAGTGAAGAGTAGATAATACTGGAGTTATGTGTTCTCTAATTTTTGTGCCAGTTAGAAACCTACAGTAGCTGCCGCACTCTGCACTAATTGCAGACGAGATAGATTGTATTAAAGTGGATAGTGCAAATGTGCAATGTACCTTCATGCCCTCCTCCCAACTGATCCATAGGTCTCCTCGGGTGAGAAAGCAAGCCACAGCATGACGAGCCAGATGATGGATCCAGCCTTCCTGCCTCAGTTGAGTCATGATGGCATCGATCCATGGGAAACCAGTTTTAGCCTCAGCCCATTTGGCCAGTGCCTCTGGGTTCTTATCCCAGGGAATACGAACGCAGATGGGGTTGCCCTCCATCTTGTCAAATCGTGGGTTAGTGGTGGCAGCAGTGTAAAAAAATTCTCGCCACAGCAGCTGGCCATAGAGGGAGAGAGGAGGGCTACTGGTCTTCTTTACCTAGACAAAAAAAAGTGAACAAGTGAAACTTTATATTCCATTCCAGGTCATATCTCATTCTACACCAAAAAGCACATAACCGATACTCAAAGTTTAATATGAAATACTTTCATTCTGTTTGTTTCTAAAATTAGAAGAGATGTGGGGAAACCTTTCTGTAGAGATCTGTGAGTTTGAAATAGAAGAGGCGACAGGAGAGGCAGCCAAAGCGAAGGTAAGGGCTCAGACCTGTGGGGCTGGCCAGCAGGGAGTTGGCATTCATCCTTGGTCTCTCAAAGTTGGCCACCCAAGCCTGGAAAAAAAGGGGAAAAAACGGAATCATAAACAGCGTCATGAAAATAATATATATCACCAGAAACAGTCACACTTTACGTGTAATACATGTCTGTTTAAATCTGAACTGATATTCTACAGCTTCTATAGCAGCAAGTCAAGACTTCCTATTTTAATTCCTCCACCTTTCTCTCTAAGTGTCTCTCAATCCTTGTTAATGCTTCTGTCTCCCCGCCTGGCCACACAGCAGAGGGTAGTCCTTCTGTGTCAAACCCTATAAATAAAAATGAAATAATTAGCACCTATTTACAAATATAGTTGTGTAGCTCATGCATACTATAATAAAAAACAATGGAACTTAAGAACTTAATATGTATTTTTTTATTTAAAATGTGTACTGTATTGCAATTCAGCAAACAGGTACTATATCAGTGCTGATTACCGATGCCTGAGCATTCCCTTAAAAGTAACTCTGAAATTGTCCATGTATTCAATGCATTCTTTATCCTTTTTTTGGGGTTTTATATTTTCTTTTCTGTATGTAGTCTATGATGGGCTTCTATGCTTATCTTGTCTCAAACCCTAAGAATTTGCTGAAAAATTAAAAAACAAAAAATATAGAAATGTATCATAGGCATCTCACCCAGCTCTTCAAGAGAAGGCACACCATATTTGTCCCCATGGTCTTCAGATAGAGGTGTAACGCAGCAGCCCATAATGTTGCTAGACATGGTCTCCACTGGCATCTCTGGTGGGTCCATACGGCTGATCAGAGTCTGGAAACGCTTGTAGGTGAGTGGTGGCTGACCGCCATTCAACTCAATGATTCTGTTGGGAAAAAATGAATGGACAAAGCAAATAGAGAAAGCATCTTAGTAATAGTTGGTCCAACGGGAATGTTTGAAATTTTCAATACGCAAATAATTTACAACATAATTGCATACTTTTTTAAATGTTATTATTTAAGAAACAATGTTGCTATTGTATATTTTGGCATTATATATCAGTATGAATTAAAGCAGTTCATACTTGTCCAGATTGTAAAGCGTATGTGAGATCTTGACAATGACTTCCACCCCAGCCTCCATTGCAAGCTTCTTAATAGCAGCATCCCGCTCCTTCCCAAAAGGTTCTGAGTCATACTCGAAAGTCAACCTGGATATTTCCCACTCCTGAGTGGGTAAAAAGCAAAGAGGAAGAAAGACTAAATAAAATTCAAAGAAATTTCTACCTGTTTTTTTTTTTTACTTTTAAAAATAAGTTCAAAGAATAGTTTATTAAGAATACGAGGGAGGTAGCTGGTATAATGAACAAATTTCACCTTAAACAGTCGTGGAAAAACGTTGGCTGGTTGACCTCGGATAACAAAAAGGCGTGAATTGAGCTTCCGGAGACTGGAGTCAAGATCATCTAGGCACTGAAGGAGAAATCTAAAAAACATACACAAACAAATTTTCTTTCAATTTGAAGTAATTCTGGCAGTTTTTTAATCAAGTCAGTGTACAGTGAGGGGAAAAATGTATTTTGGCCATTAAGCCTTACTGCTACAGGGGTATTACAGCAACATCATTGCTAATTCTTTGCTATGACACTTGCATCCTGAAAAGCTGGAATACTTCTCTTTATTCTAATGTACATGTATACAAATAAAAAGCATTGGGGGCTCTTGTAAACCAGACCTTCCACAGGTTTTCAATAGGATTTAGATGTGAGCTCAGACTGGGCCATTCCAAAACGACAACTTCTGAGTCCACTCCTTTGTTAACTCGGATCTATGCTTTGAGTCCCTATTGTGCTGGAAGTAGACATTCCAATTCATCCTCAGCTGTCTTCTTTGTTCTTTTGCTTTCTTTTCCCCCCAATTGTCCTGTTTCTTACTAAAATAGATTTCCTCATGAATGTCTCATGACTGCTCACCTTAAGACTTTTTTCAAGACCCCATTATTAAGTACATTAATTAAATAATGCATGTCAAACAAGACATTTTCTCATTTTATTTGAAACAGCCCATGACCTGTATTACTTTACATTTCATTATAGCTAGAATTCTCACAATAGTGTAGTAGTCCAGTGCATGGGAGCTCATACATCTTACCGTGCTGAATGCTGCTTAAAATCATCTTGCCTGCTGTGTTTGATATAAGTCCCACTTACAGTTAAAATTCAGCTATACATGAGGTAAGAAAATAATTTTTGTGTAATGAGAACATTTAAAAAAGATTATTTTAAATCGACCATTAAAAAAAAACTCTCTCCATATTAGAAAGTTTACCATAAAATACATTTTCAAGAGTTCAACTAAAAATGATTATGACTTCCAACTATGCATATAGGGCGATTTTGCAGACAATATTAAAAGGTTTTTCTACAGATGGACTTTTCTTTTTCATTTGGAATTTGGCAAACATTGTGCATTCGCTTAATCCGAAATGCAAACGGTTTGCACTTGCGTTTGAATTATGTCACAGTTTTTAAAACGACAAGTAGGAAATGCAATTGTAAATATAAGTTGCCATTCTTTTTTAATATTACTTCTCTATATATGCATTCACACTTTAGCAGTCTAAGTAATGGTTATATGAGGAGTAGAAACACCTCCCTCTAGTGGTAAATATATGTACTGTCAGAAAACGTCAGTTGAACAAGTTCATTCATTCATTCATTTTCTACCGCTTATTCCGAACTACCTCGGGTCACGACTTGAACAAGTTAAAAAAGATTAATATGTCTATTCATGGCATTTCTAAACCTGACAGCACGTGCAACACCATCCTTTATCAGGATTTAAATCCTAAAAGCTTTTCTATAAACAGTCCCACGTTCCCAGTAAGCTGTGGTCTTATCTTAGAGCTACCAGAGGTTTCTATTCACAGCTTTCTTCATACACTGCCCACCTGGACATGAAGAGGTTTAAAGATATTTTTGGTTCAAACAACTGTTTGTGTACACTTGACTCATGAGATCATGTAATGGATCTGAACATCATTAGCGGTCAGAGCTTCCCACCTGTCAATGGTGTGTCCCCATGATTGGCTACACTCTTAATTTAATTTGTGAAGGTAATATAAGAAAAGGTGTGTGTGTGTGTGTGTGTGTGTGTGTGTGTGTGTGTGTGTGTGTGTGTGTGTGTGTGTGTGTGTGTGTGTGTGTGTGTGTACATTTTTTCCACCCTCAATGTGAAATTACAACTTATAAAAATTAAGTGAAAAATAATTTTTACTGAAAAAAAAAGCATGGGGAAAACCTAGTTGCATAAGTGTGCACACCTCGAAACTGCAACTTTGTTGAAGCACCTTTTGATTTTTATTAGCTCTATCTATCAGCATGACACTTCTTGACATGCCAATATTTTGCCACAGGTTCTTGCAAAAATATTCTAGAGACTGACTGTCCAATCTTGTCTGGAAATAACCAGTATTGGTGCAGGTTTTCATTCTAACCAAGCAGACGCCATACCCAAGCCTACTGAAAGCCGAGATCAACTGATTAAACAGATGGAATCAGGTTTGGTTCCTGATTGATTGGAATGAAAATCTGGACCCAATACAGACTTTGTGGATATGTCTGGACATCCTGTTCTAGATCCATCAAATTGTTAGCGCTTTGGGGTGGATTCATGTCTGGGCTATGGCTAAGTCATCCAAAAACATCAATCTTTATTTGATTAAGCCACAAATGACTGTAAGTGTATTTGTGAAACCAACACTTTAAAAAAGCACTGAACCCAGGCCAGGTTTGGGTAAAAATGATGACACTATGAGGTTATTATCAGATTCATTTACTAAAAATGTATACTTTTCAAAAAAAAAAAAAAGCCTACATTACAATTACAACAAAGAAAAAAGACTACTCTACAATCTAAAAAAACAAAAACAGGAAGCATATGTGCTCCAATTCATTTGTCTGGTGTCAAGACATGCCCCTGGCCTGGTTAACCTTCCAACTATGTCTGTGTTCTGGCTGTAGTATACAGACTGAGACAAAAGTCAGACTGTCTGCTGGAAAATCCATGATTAGGGACCAGACAGCAAAGCTCCCTATGCTCCACATACAAAACTGCCCCCGCCTTGACATAATTCCATTATACAACTGCCTTATATATTACAAACACAACTGTTTGTAGTATAAAAAAAAGTTTCTGAACTTCATTCATAAAGATTATGTAGTACAATTTACAAAATCACTGAATGTTAGAAAATAATATAAATCTTCCAATTGCTGAAATATTACTAATAAACAGTAACACAAATTATAATATAAACCCGATTGATTTGACCTACAGTGTATGTGTTCTCTGAATGAGTTGTTTAAAACCACCCATTTTACAATGCTTTGCTCAGTCATACAACATTATATAACTGCCCTGGCCTACATATGAATGCTCAAGCGTGCAACCACTGGAGAACATAAAATTAGCCTAGTGACCTGCTTTCAACTACAACAGGACTTCTTATACCATCCAAAAGAAAGAAAATACCTAATTTCCAGCATCAATTTCTCTGGGTCATGTGACAGTCTGTAACTACAGAGGGTGCAGAAGAAAGTTTTAGTTTAAACAGGTGAATTCACTTGCACTGAACTAAAGAAATGGATCAGAAATATTCTGCAATGTAATGTAATTTTATTATCTTTGTAGTTTTTGTAAAGTCATTCTTTTCTGATTAATCTCATGTTCCTGCAGTGAGACATCACACTTTCAGTTTTTGCTGTTCAACAAGCATGCAAAGATAAAATATGAGGTATGCCATATTTTGTTTATTTTATTTATAAATGTGATATTTAAAACATGTTTCTAGAGCAAAAGTAAAAATGTACCACTGCTTTTGTGGTACACTTTGGTGATACAATCCATTTGCAAAACACAAATAATTAATAATTTAGAAATAAATACAAATAATGACCCAAGTTTGGTAAAATTAGATTAAATATACTCCACACTTGCTATCATACAAAAAGTCTTAAACCAGTTCTGGACATGCAACAAGTACAAATGAAGCTAATGAGAGCATGTCCACTCACATACTTATTACTTTTAATGTGATACAATCTGGTGAACTATTGTTTAAAAAATCCATTCAGAAAATTAGAAAAAATCAATGACATGATCCATGACAGACTGCTTTCTGTTTGGACTGACTCACTGATTCACAGCTTTTCCAATTCCAGCATCTGCTAAATCTCTTGGCCTACATCCTCACGACAATCAGCGATCATGCTAGCAAAGCAATTATCCCCAGTCTGTTCAAACTGCTATATTGGTGGACATGTTTAAAATACCAATGTATGGAAAAGATTAGTGTGTCAGCATCAGATCTGGGGAAGGTATCTAGTTTTTGCTATGTCCATTTGGCTGTATGAAGCAAAAGTTAGAACTCAAGTAAGTGAAACCAGAGAATAATTAGTGCACTCGAAAGCATTTATTAAATATTTACAGGCATATGTAAAATAATTGTAGTGCACTATTGTTATCTGTATACAGCATGGAGCACACCTTGCACACCCCAGTAATGTAAGTGATTCCTGGTACAGTGTGTAATTGGTCAATACTTAAATCACATGTCAGGTTTAGGCAATAAAAATAAAAAGGCTGCTCAGCTGAATCTTTTGTTATTCAAGTTTATTTGGTAAAGGACACTTTAGTGAGAACATGTCCTTTTTCTTGTGAAACAAGCCTAAAAATGCTAACAATATATAATCTTATAATCCATTATATATATATATAATACATATGTGTGTATATATATACCCACACACGAGTCTGTATGTATGTATGTATGTATGTATATATATATATATATATATATATATATATATATATATAATATATACACACACACACACACACACACACACACATACATACATACATGTTCATTAACATATTTAGACTCCCCTTAAAGGCAGGTACTTTATAAAATAAAAATTGTAACTAGGAGAATTTATAACAATTCAGATTTACTACTAACTTAACCGTCATTTGTACATAACAAAACCCAAACACTCACTCACCTCCACCTGTTGACCCCAAGGTTGGAGGACCCAGCAAACCAGGGGTCCAGGAAGTAAACACATCGAATGGTGGCTGCACCCCGCACTGCCTCCTGAAGTGCAGGGTTGTCATGCAGACGCAGGCCCTTCCGAAACCAGTGGATGGAATTTGGGGCCATATTCACTGTTTCGGCTTTATGTGATGGACAAACAGGAAAACAGTGTGTTAGCAAACCTACTAATGAGTTAGGAAAAAATAATAAAATGCTAAACAAACATTAAACAAAACATGGTAATTTGATCAAATAACCATTACCACAGGTTTAGAAATACATCACTATACAACGAGTGTTTTATCTTATTATGTACATGATGTACATATTTAATACATATTGCACATAATACCTAATGGACATACATAATGCTACTTAGAACACATGATGTACATTATACGTAACATACATCACACATCATTGTACAGACATATCTCAGACGAATCACTAATTAAAAAAGTTTTAAAAATATGTGCATATAGTAAAATGTACCCTTACCAAAATCATCTGCCTATGACCATTAAGCCCAGATGAGATATCTGCTTTCCTAACTTCTCTTTTCCTTCATGACTGTGTACTGCCCCATCTTGTGGCATACATTCTGTCCATCTGTGCTATCTGCCAGAAATATAAGTCTGACATCCAGTTTTCTTGGCTGCAACAGAGTCTGATTCTGAGCGCTGACACAATAGAGATGTCCTTACTGACAGGGACTTAACACAGGGAATCCAAAAGCTATTTTGGCACAATTGAGTGATCATCTCTATTTAAGACAATATAGCGGATAATCTTTATATACTACACATAAAATAATAATTATATTATATTATGTTATATTATATTATATGCAAGACAAATTAAAACAAATGTTGGATCTTGTTAATCATCTTCAATTCTTATAATAGCGTGAGAAATGTAAAATAATGTGTATGAATAGTCACATGTTGGTAAAAAACCCAAACATCTCACAGAGTAGAAATTAGGTCAATGTAAACTGGGTGAAACAACACCAGACTCCATCAGTAAACATTGATCACACACGTCTAAATCTAACAAAACGCCAACATTGTCACTAAGACTGTTTAGTAATAACACCTTTATGTATATTTATGAGCCATTGTTGGTCAATCTTGAGACAGAACCAGTAAAATTGGGTCACCGTTGGGTGACTTATGTAACTCCGACAATGCGCTTTTCACCTTTCAGCACATAATGTACAAAACCAGTCTGCAGCAGACATGTTACCTTTAAATGTTATGTCAGTCCTGAAGAAAAGACCATCTCTTCCCACAATATTTCGGGAAGCTGCACTTGACTCGTCCTTTCCTTTACGCACAAAGTGTCTCGCTGCGTGGTGTGAGCAGCAGTGCAGATTGTCGGCAGGCACTTATTATTTCCAGGGATTTCAGTACAGTTTAACAGCTATTGCGTCATCAGGTAGGCGTGGCTTATTTGTTAATCTAACCCTATCCCTAACCCTAACCCTAACCGTAGTTTTTGGTTGTTTATTTGTTTTCTAAAATAAATCAACCTGTATGACTGTTCTGTCCTTCGTAGTATGCTGTTTTCTTTTTAAAGAAGACCTCCGGAAACATGCCCACTTTACGTCGTGGTAACGAAACCCCTGGAATTTAATGCCTGCTGCAGATTCTCCCCGTGTTGATTTCCCAGTGAAGGCAGCGGCCCGTGTGATTGGTCGAAACACAGTCACGTGACAGGATCAGCCTCACGTTTAGAAAGCGTGGATCGTTACATATTGATAAAACTGCAAATGAAGTTTGTAACACACAGAAAACATAGATATTAAATCCTAGATATGGACACATGGTATATACATTTGTGCAAAATGATTCGATTTAAACACCAGTTTCTTTTGTGTGTAGTTTGTTATTTGTGGATTATATACAGTTCAGACTACGTCTATTCTATACTGTTGTGTATATATATATATAAGAGTAATAATTTAATACAATAAGGTTTATATGTGAATTTGCTATCAGTCATGTATTGTCTGTGAAATTCATTTATTAATTTATATATCCATTATGTATTTTTAACTTGTTTATGGTATAGAGAAACGAAGGATGTGCCAAAAAATAAAATAAAATAAATAAACGATAGAATAAATAACAAACGTAGATATCTTAAAATACATTTATTGGTAGTGTAATTTGGCATAGCTGTCATGTATAAATGTGGTGTTTATGGTTAAATGTGAGCTCCGGTGGTGGCACTGCAAGAAACTCGAATAGTAAAATACATGATCGATAAATACTGACTTCACAGATCAATAAACCGTTGCTAAAGCTACAAGGTACATTGAGAGTTGATTGATAATCCACTGTTTACATCATTTTTGTGAAATGTTTCCTAATTGTAAAGTGTTTTTGTTATGTACTAGTTATGAATACAAAAGTAACTGCATTTTTTTGGGTTTGGATGCTGGCGCTGATGTTGGAGACTGAGAGAAATCAAGAGCTTCCAATTGCAGACCCACAGTCTGTCTTGGCAAAACAAGTGGTATAGCAGGTATCTCCCTGGATTGATCCTGAGATACATACTGTATGCAAAGTCACAATTTATTTTCTTTCTTCGTGTGTTTGTGTGTGTGTGTGTGTGTGTGTGTGTGTGTGTGTGTGTGTGTGTGTGTGTGTGTGTGTGTGTGTGTGTGTTTGTGTATGCCAAACCCCTGATCAGCAGGTTATCCTAAATGTCTTCTTGTGCTTCAGAAATATTTGTATATCCCCTATTGATTTATTAAACAACCTCATAAGACAGGGAGTGTGGAAAAGGCCTAGTTACATGTGAGATGTCAGGACGCAGGAAATTGCTCTCTATGCTGAGCAGATTTCAGCTCAAAGCATTGTAGGTACTTTAGTTTTGAAAGGGTTAGATTGCCCTCAATTTTGACAAGACAGAGCAAATAAAGTAGGTTAGTAGAAACAGACAGCATGTCTGGGAATACTGAACTTCTTCCTACACAGTCAGAATGAGGAAGGTCAGTGATCCCATGTGGGAGTTCAGACTGCTAACCATGTTTGACGCATGAGCTAATAATGAGTATTTAATATAGATCATAAGATGACACAAGTAACTGCATGATTCATGAAAGAGGAGGACACAACCTACTAGATTCCCTCTGCATGTCATCTTCCATCTGGGGTGAATACGTGGTATCAGAAATCTTTATAGTTTGTATATACAGTGAAACCAATTATATAATACTATATATATATATATATATATATATATATATATATATATATATATATATATATATATATATATATATATATATATATATATATATAACATACTATAGCTTTGAGCATATTAAGGTTTCTGCATCTTAAAAAGACAACTTTTTGTTAAAAAGTTTTTGTTAAAAATAATTCGTTTATAGGGAATAGCCAAAGGTCCAAAATTTCAGGGCAATACACCAAGATAATACAAAAATCATGCATACACGCACATGCATGCACACATCACTTTTTTAAAAAGCATACCCCTGTGACAAATTATAAATACTAAATAAATGCTCAGTGTTAAATTCTTAATTGAATAAAAACTCAATTAAAATCTGATTTCACCGTTCCTTGTTTTTTCCTTTATTTCCAATTTACATTAATTAAAATCGTAACAAAACCAGAATGAAAAAAAAAAGAAAACAAACAAGAGTGATCATAATAATATTAATTATAACAAAAATATACACACCCTCACACAAATACACACATCCTGCTCGGGACACTCTGTTACTCTCAGAGGAGCCCCTCCATCCTGTTCAATATTCTCGTCTATCTGCAGTGTCAGAGCAGGCTGTATGTGTTGGGTGAGGCTAGTAGAGAGAGGATGTGGCAATTTAGGGAATAATAACGGACAGATTTAAACTAATAGCACCTTCTGAAGATGGATTGGATCAAGCATGAACCCTTGTCTTAGATCCCCCAGAGCTACTTGACGATGACTTCACATCAAGATTATTACTTAGGTTTTTTATTGTGAGGTAGCTTTTAAAAAAGATAATACAAATGAACAAAACCAGAAATATCCAAATTTATTTACTTTTGCTTTTTGGTAAAGGGACAACACTTCCTAAATGGGCAGTCAAGGGGAAAATACTGAAGTATACTATAAAAAAAAGAAAGGAAATCTAAAAACTGCACTTCCCCCAAAAAATTTTTGGTGTGCACAGGTACACACTCTCTCTCACGCAAACACATATAATTGTGAAAATATATAGATCTAGCTGTTGTAGAACAGACTTTTACAACAACTGAACCAGGATTTTACTTTATTATACACAGTAAATATTAACTCCCGCCCTCCCCAGTTTGAACATTTCACAATACCTAACAGAATGTGATGCTTTTACTGAGTCACAATCAGGAAGCAGAGGGAGGGGCTGAGTGGGACTGGGTGTGGTTCACGATGGTCTTAGTGGGAGGGGCTTCTGTTGTATACAGCCAAAATGCATCCAGCTCTAAAACACCACTCCCACCTGCTGAATGTGATGACATCTAGCCATGTTTCTGTACTTTCCATCTCTTTACTCATTTAGTCTTGCTCACTCGTTACTTCCTCATCTCAGCTTCCATTAGAAGGAAGGATGCTTTGAGGGGAAACATGGCTGGATTTCAGAGGGAGAGGCTCATGGGGCAGTGCTGCTTAGTGCTGGTCTCCAGGGCACTAAATGCATGACTTTTGTGTGTTTGAGGCAAAAGTATTCATCAATTTTCAATTTGGTTTCCTTTTCCTTTACTTCCATATTTCTTTATTTGGAGAGTGTATTGTTTCTTCATGGAGCTATTGCTTATCATTTATATCTTTCCATGTCTTATATGGTGTCCCACATTTGTTTTATTTCGTTTTTTTACAAGAAACAGACTGGTCCAATGTCCACTCCAAACTCCTGATTTGCTCCACCGATGTCTAAAGGAGCAATGTCCACGATGGGCAGTCTAGATGTCTTCTGAGTTTTGTACTCAATCACAGTCTTACCCCACTGGCCTGTGTGTTTCTGTAAAACAGAGTAGGCAGGTCAAGTTATTGTGAGTCATAATCAGAAATATATGACAATGAAATCAGATTGTGAGACATATGTTTGTGTATGAGGGTGAGAATCTCACCTTGCAGCCATCCTCCAGCACACTGTATGTGAATCGGCTGTTACCCTCTGCTCTGATTTCAACATCGTTGGAGCCCTGCAGCAGAAGAGCCTTCTTCAGGTTGCCAGTGGCTTCATCCATATAGGCCACGCTGTTCTTGCAATGGTAGGTGATACTCTGAGAGGCCTCGCTAGATAGCAGTCTCAGGAAGTTAATCTGAATGCTGGCCACATTTGGAGTAGGGATCTTCTCACCATAGCTGAACTGTATTAGAGAGAGAGAGAGAGAGAGAGAGAGAGAGAGAGAGAGAGAGAGAGAGAGAGAGAGAGAGAGAGAGAGAGAGAGAGAATGAAAATGCATTGTTTTGATTACTTTTAAAAAGAATAACAATCAGACAAAGATAACATTTAGAAAAAAAAGGCAAAGTGTGTGACTAATGCCACTCTGTCTTTTCAGCACCATGAAACAAAGAAACTTGAGAAATATGAAGAATCATTAGGCTGCAGTTTGGCATTTACACAAAATGCCCATTGTGTCATATAAAATGAATGTGAGTGAACAAAAATGTGTGCACATATTTTATATATATGTGTGTATAATTTAAAAAAATAATCATGAACCTCAGAAGGAAAGATCTAGCTTGACTATCAATATACGTGAAACAGTAGAAAAACAGGAACATTTTGAAAGCCGGTATGTGATTACAATATTAATTGCTTAAGATTATTTCCAATTCGCTGTAAATTTTGGCCTGAAAAGCCATATAAATATTTTAGCTGACTCAAATGTATTACTCACATGGAATCCACCACCCATGTTCTCGCCGAACCACACATGCTTCTGACTCTTGCTCTTGATGCTCCACCAGTTCTTGCGTGGGATATTGCTTGTAGTGGGCTTCACACATGTTTCTCCAGTCTCCATGTTGCAGAAGACCTTGATAGCATCAGCAGTGCAGCCAAGGTTAGGATCCACCCAGTATTCACCTGTGGACACATGTTGAAATTATTATTTTGCTAGTGCAGCAATCATGTCCTCTTATGTATATGCATGAGAATATTTTATTGCTGTTTTGGTGTATCTCAAAATGAATGCTTAATATTATTTTGTGTATTAACCACTATGTCATAACATCATTAGGACTACAATCTCTGCTCTCGCATCCCTCTTCTTATTTTATTCCCAATTTTTGTTCAATCTTATTCTTACCGCTCTTCCAATCAGGGTGGCAGATTTTCAGGTCATGGCAGGATCGAGCAGGGTTCTTGCGAGATCCATCAGGGCTGCGAATATCCTCAATCTGGCTGTTAATGGATTTCAGTGTGGCATCAACCTCCACATCATGCTGTCTCAGATTGTTGGAGGCCTCATCAGCACGCATGTAACGCATTGGATCTGGGCCCTTCTCAGTATGACCCAGCCCAGCAAAGGCAGACATATCAATGCCAGGGCCTGGAGGACCAGGAGGACCAGGGGGTCCAGGGTTACCAGGAGGACCCTAAAGACAGATAATCAAGCATGTTCCGTTTTATATTCAGCAGGTCAGAACAGTTTGCTTTATGAAACCAAAGATGTTTTGCCATTTTTTTTTGGTTGCATATTAAAATAAATAATACTAGTATTAATAATATGACTAATATAAATAACACATATACTACTTTTTTTAATGGAAAACCTGGAATATATTCAGCAAAATTTTGTATGCATTGAATGTGTACACATGTGTATGTTTCTATGCATGGAATGTGATTCATAAAATTATTCGTATATGCAAGGATATGCGTTTAATTCGTAAAAGCTTCTTCTATATTGTGGTATAAACATGGTAAAATAATTATGAGGACATCCTATCCCATTTATTTTCAAGCATAATAATGATTATGGTGTTGCCAACAATATCTATTTGCAACAAGGTGCAAACAGATATGACAAATGAAATGTGAAGGAAAACTATATAAAGGCACATCTAAAGAATGATTGTGATGATGCAGACAAAGGGAAGTGTCACCTTGCTCAATTTGGCACATGCAGCTTTGCACATGGAAGAACCTCTTTGTTAACCAAGATGCATGGCTCATCGGTCAACTTGGCTTTGCTTGTAAATGATCTTTGTCAGCAACTCGTCCCACTTTTTAGCAGGACAATAAGTAAAGTGAAGTGACATACGACTAAGTATGGTGACCCATACTTAGAAATCATTCTCTGCATTTGACCCATACAAAGTGCACACACACAGCAGTGAACACACACCCGGAGCAGTGGCCAGCCATTTATACTGCGGTGCCCGGGGAGCAGTTGGGGGGGTTTGGTGTCTTGCTCAAGGGCACCTCAGTCGTGGCCGCCCCGAGACTCGAACCCACAACCTTAGGATTACGAGTCAGACTCTCTAACCATTAGGCCACGACTTGCCCAATAATATGACACAATATCATCCAGGTGCAACTCCAGTCCTGTCTACTCTAGTTCTACATTTTAACATGAAACTAAAGACAGGTCTGGCATTTCATAACCAAAAATGAGCCAAGTAATAACAAGACTTACATGCATTCATATCATTCAGGCTGCAATGTATTACATTTCTACATAGTGAGGGATTTTCATGTCATTGCAGCTTTTTAAAATGTCCTTGGGGCAAAAGATTTGCTCATCAAATATGGTGACTAAAGCATTTCCATATATAAATAAATGTGGCTGTCTGTGAGTAGAGTAATTTAGCATATATACATATTTGCTCATGTGATAAATTTAACATGCTCTAAAGACCCGAAACTGTTCTACACATACTTTGATAAATTAGACCCCTGGTCTGGAGATAATATAGATGCAGTAGATGATTTCTCTCTGGACAACACCTTTTAAAACAAATTGCTAAGGGTTGCTAAGTTTATACTCACAGCAGTGCCAGATTCTCCAGATCGTCCACGAGGGCCAGGGGGTCCAATGGGTCCAGGGATACCATTCGCACCATCCTTTCCAGCAGGACCAACAGGTCCTGGGGGTCCCTACATAGAAGAAATTAACAGTTTCAAAATTCTAATTTTCCAGCTCTCACAATAATAAAACATTAATAACATGCTCAGAAACATCAGTTGATTAATCAAAGATTCTTACCTTAGGTCCACTAGGTCCGGAAGGTCCAGAAGCACCTTGGTCACCAGGAGAACCCTGTGTGGCAAGTGCAATTGCAAACACTAGTTAGGACACCTTGTCGAAACATCTTTACCAGAATTAAGAGAGAACCACTATAGACAAAAGAACTGAACGGGTGAACTTACAGGAGGTCCAGGAAGACCCTGCAGACCAGTGAATCCTCTGTGTCCCTTCTGTCCTCTTTCTCCAACTTCACCACTTTCTCCCTTATCTCCACGAGGTCCTTGGGGTCCCTGAAGCAGAAAAACATAGAATTACCATGGTAACTCTGCCACTTTAGACCTTACAGATATCGTTTACAATCATGACAATGTTCATGGATACTCTATTTTGTTTCTTAAATTAAATACTTACAGCCATGCCTCTTGCTCCAGCAGTTCCAGGGGCCCCAGCAGGTCCTTGTGGTCCCTATTGAAAGGAATGGAAATGGATTAACACTACTCTTATGATTGAAAGGTATGACATAAAATATTTGTCAAGCATTTCTTAAAAAATTGAAAAAAGGATTTTCATAGGTTGAAGAACCTAGGCAAAATATGGCCAAAGCCTTTAACAAATAATGAGCATTCACATCAAGTGATATGTAGTGTATACATAAAAACAATGAATTAGAACAAGTTTATGACAAGTACAGCTCTTCATGTTTCTTGTTAAATGTATAACATCGTTATTGCAAAGACCTCAAAGGACTTAGAGTAGATTTTTTGCTCTACTGAAGTCAAGTCTATTTTATTTCCTATATAATAATATTACTGCACCTTTGGAAAAAGTTTAAATCTAGAGACTTAAATGGCCATTTAGTTTGTCAGCCTGGGTTTAGAAAATAACCCAAGTTAATATTTAATGTTAGTTATCATCCAGTTAAGAAGGATTGATAATTCCATTTTGTTTCCAGTTTCCTAGAAATGTTTTATCTTATGAAAATGTTGACTGGCTGGTGAGTTCATTTCCTTTTCTGGTATGATGACCACCTAGTAAACACAGGATCTCTTTGTCCTGTGGCTGAATTACTCACATTCTCTCCTCTGTCTCCCTGTTTGCCTACAGGACCAACGGGACCAGGAGAACCAGGAGCACCAGGAGCACCAGGAGCACCAATAGGACCAGTGTTACCACGTTCACCCTGTAGGAGACACAAACTTTCTTTTAACTTGTTGTTTGTGAAAGTTTAAAGGTACACTATAATAGAATTGCGATATATTTCTAGAACCAAGGAAAGCTTGCAAATTTTAAAATAGGCAGGGCATTGTATTTGTTTGTATCTTTACCTTCACACCAGGAGCACCATCTCTGCCAGGAGGACCATCAGACCCAGGATTACCCTTAAGACAAAGAGAAACAAAAAACATTCAGTATTGTCGTATCCAATTGTGGGAGAAGGTCCATTTTGCTATTAGGTTTGCTTTAAAACACATTGTTCATAAATTCAGGTCTGGATAAGTAATCTGACTCAGTGCACTCTCCAGACTTTTACCTTTGATTCAAAACATAACCCAGCATTATTGTGTAAAATTATCCTCTTATTATGATCTTTATTCTAAAGTGGGTTTTTTTTCATACCAAGTCTATAGTCCAAATAGAGCTAAGTTATCATTTGCTTTAAATCAGAAGGTTTTTTTTAACTGTGAGTTGGCTCTTATTTTAACAGGCCTGGTTAAATTACATCAATTTTTGTTCCACAACAAAAGACCAATTTTAAGGCCAGCTCAGTTACTTTGGCAGTAATCAATATTAACAGTCACATGACATCATATTTACGTTGTTCTGCCATTGCCCTGTTCAGCAATCTGCTAGCTGGCATATCATATTACATTGTGCAGCCTAACAAACATTTGATAATACAATTATTTAATAAATTATTTTATTTAGATCAAATAAGCCATTTTAATATAATTTAAGATGATAAGATATAAAAGTGACTAGGCGACAAACTTTATTGTATAATGATGATCTAAATTGGATACAATGTAGTTTACATAAAGTGTCCTACAAGAAAGATTATTGCATGATCAACCACCCTATCAGTGGGAAATCAGTAAAATGCACAGAAAATGTCAGGTGTAAAATCTTGTGCTTTAGGAACACTGGGATTTGCCTTGCACTCAAGTGTTCAGTTAAATTACTTTTCCTGAAGCATTCCCTGTGGATCCTTAAGTATGCAATGTACTTGAGTTCTGCATTATTATTTTCATAAAAGAATTCAAGTAGTCTTGCACTTGTCAATCTGAAATATATATTTATATTTAACTTTAGCCTCTGCATGCTTCTCTCTGTGCATGCTGCTTCTAAGCCCATAATTTTTATGAAAACTTGATCGAATACAGTGTTTTAATTTGATGAAATTTCAAATAATTTGCTCCTCTTGTGTCACTTGGTCAAAGCTGCTCATGAAAATAAATTGTTTCATGTTTAAGTAGCAATTTAACAAAAGATTCTTGTGCTATGTGGGCTTTATCTGATATTTGGCAGCTTCTGTAAGTAATGTCAGTGCTTTATATTGTGTGCATGCAAAAAGAGTCTTGATTACTACAACCAGACCTGACAACAGCTGGAATTTGTTACCGAAACTGACTGAATCTGGAGTCAGCTATGTGGCCATTTACTACAAATTTTTACTACTTTATTATCTAATTTTCTGCAATACCCCTAAGCTAGGTTGTTTAGACAGAGCATACTACAGAGAATACTATGTAGGATAGCTAAAATTTGTAGCCATCTTAAGCATCAATCCAACATAACTGAGCAGACTCTGGTCTGATATGTGGCCTAATGTTTGAAGGAATAATTATATAACTGACCAAACATTAAAAGTGATGATAACACAATTCTAATTAATAACTATATACAGATTATGTTATTTTAATGTTATATATATCAATTCTGTCATATAGAAAAAAATGTGTGATGTTTTTTTTTAGTTATTGGCTATATGCCTGGGTCAAAGCTCCAGTAGAAAACCAATGTCAAAGCAGCAAATATATGATGACCTACATTTGTGATTTAGAGGAAATGTCTTTAAATTAATTTTTTTAGCCAAATTATTGCTTAAGGATTGTCTCTCTTATCTGTCATTCTAATAATGAACATTCTAGTCGATCTATTACCACAGTGGAGACATTACTCTGAGCTGGTTTTGTTTAAATCATGTTCAGTGTTATGTATTTCGATCAATCTTTACCTCACGCCCCAGTTCTCCAGCAGGTCCAGTTATTCCAGGAGGTCCAATAGGGCCAGGGGGGCCTCGTTCACCACCAGAACCAGGAGAACCCTGTTTGCCAGGCTCACCCTAAAGTTAAAAAATAAAACATGTAATATACCAATTCACCATAATTTCAACTGATATTTTTATCTCTGTAGTTATTTAAGATTGGCCATTTAAAGATAAAATGAAAAACAACTGAATCTGCCAATGAAAATGAACGTTAAGAGTATATGATAAACTCTCATTTTTAACAGATTTATGATTTGTTATCTACATGTGATCAATATCATCACTGATCAATGAATTAATAAAGACCAATATAAAATCTGCTCAGGCCAATTAAAAATGCAGTATTTTTGCCTTTCTCTGTGTGTTCTTATAGTAATATCTGGATTTTTATACTCACAGAAGGTCCTGGAAGGCCAGGGAAACCTCTCTCACCACGCTGTCCAGGCAGACCAACAATACCACGCTGACCAGCTAAACCTGAAGGGCCAGGAGGACCAAGAGGGCCCTACAGATCAAGAGAACAACACAAGAGTGTAATTAAGGAGGTATTCTGAAATTTTAGATTTAGGGATGAATGATCTTTCAGTGAAATTTTGGAATGATGTAAGTTGGAGCCTTACATGCTGGCCCTCCGGGCCAGGCTCTCCTTTCTCTCCAGGAGAACCAGGAGCTCCACGCAGTCCAACATCTCCTGGTCTTCCTGGGGGACCAGCATCACCACGCACTCCCTTAGGGCCATCTTTACCAGCAGGGCCAGCAGGGCCAGCAGAACCAGGGTTACCCTAAAAGAGGAAAAGTCAAAGAAATGAAGGAGTTAAAAAAGAAATTATAGTAAGAGGACAAATGATCAATGTTGTATCAAAGACCATGCCCATATATGATTTTTATAAACCCTCAGAGGTTTATACCTATTTGGGTCCATTATAATACCCATTTGACAATCAATAAAAATGTTCTAATATCAAATAGATATGTGGTGTTCTATATCATTTTTAGCATAGAAACTGTTAAGTGGACCTCAAATATAGCATCAAGCAATAGTCACTGCAACAAGTGAGACCAATCCATATGACCAATCCAAATTTTAGTGAGGAACACAAACTAGAAAGTTTTCTGAATTATTTACTAATTTAAAAATATGTATGATCGGTCAAAATGTTTTGACCGAAAGCCGGAGGCCTGGCTTTTTTATGCACCTAAATATACATTAAAATACAAATAGATTTAAAGTGTGATGGTTTATAATCCAAATATAATACAAAATGTAACCTTTAATGGATAAGTTAAGTGTTATGCCATATAATTCCTTAATTATTAAAAAAATAATAAGGCCTGGTCTATAATGGCAGGAGTAGCATCACAGGTCATTGTTGATCAAGCAAGATCTGTGTTTAATTCAAGCAAGATTTGTGTTTGATAAATGACTTACATTAGGACCGGGTGGTCCAACTCTTCCAGCAGCACCTGGGAAACCAGTAGCACCCTGTAATAAGGAACATCAAGTTAACTCTAAGTCTAAAACATACACCGTTAATCCACTAATTCGGATTAATTCTTCTCTGTAACATGATCATTGCAAAAACTAGAAAACAGCTAAATAAACATAACCACTAGATTTTTTTAATACACTGAAGATGTATTGGATTGGAATGATTCAAATAATGACTCACTGGGGCTCCCTGTGCTCCACGAGCTCCTTTAGGTCCAGAGACACCAGTTGGGCCCTGAAATCAAGCAAACATGCATTAACATACTGCATTAAAATACACCCTATTATATTATATTACCAGATTCAGCTGAAAAAATGAACAAGCAATAACTCCACTGGAGTGTTGCATTACGCAATAATGTGTTGCAAAGAATTACTTACAACTGGACCAGGTGCTCCAGAAGGACCTTGAGGTCCAGGGGATCCAGCATCTCCTTTCTGGCCTGACTCTCCCTGCTCTCCTTTAATTCCAGGCTGGCCATCACCTCCCTGATAAGGAACAAGATATTTAAATGTGCTGATTCTTAATTACAGACACATCTTTTATATCAAATGTTTAGTTATTATCACCCCTAATTCAAACATTTTTAAGGCTAAAACGAAATCTGTATTTAGACTACTAATTTGGTGAGGTTGGATGGTTATATTGCAGTGCCTGGTTATTTTGGAAAAGGCTATGGTGATAATTAAACTAGTAACTAGGGTTGCTGGTCATGCTCATCCTAGAAATACTTTTACCGAAGGTGGTGTTGTAAAATGACACAAAAAACAAGATATTTTTAAAAATAAAAATCTGCACTTTTGGGCTTGCAATACCTTTTGTGGTTAAACTTTGAGTAATTCATACTTGGGTCTATCTGAAGCCAGTATAGCTTATATATAGCCTTCAAAATGGCACCAAGAAAATTAACTCTTCCTTACATGCCTATTTAGATTAATAAATAGTCTCCAACCTGTCGACAACTGATCCACAACACTCTTCTAAACAAACCCAAGATGTTTAAGATGTTTGAGCTGTAATTATGGGTTAGTTATAGTTGCATTGGGTATAAATTCCTTTTGTAATTACCTGGGGTGAATCATCTCCAGTGTGTGATAGTCACATTTACATTTCTCATCATTTCTCTTTCATTATGTTATACTGAGCCATGCTCAATTATATAAGACTGACGTTGTGACATACAATGACTAAATTATCACTGCTAATTGGAGGAATTCCATATTCTAATGAAGATGCAATGATTCAGCACCAATATTTATTCATCTGGCTGAAAAAGTGTTTAATTACTGTATGCAGCATTTTGTTACATAAACGTATTGGTTATTGTAGCTCTACTCACAGGGGGTCCAGCAAAACCAGCAGGGCCAGGAGGTCCAACCTCACCACGGTCACCCTTGAGAGAAAAGAAAGAAGTTTACTCAAGAGAAAAAATTAATTTGTGTGTATAGAGACAACAGGTATCCGTGCTTAGTGCAGACAGATCTCATCTTACAGGAGCACCACGAGTTCCAGCAGGTCCACTTGGGCCAATAGCTCCAGTTTCACCCTTTAAAAAAGACATATTATCAATATTAGGTGAGAGTATATACCATTTATATAAAAAAGGAGCATACACAAAGGATTACCAGCTGAGAATAACTCTCGGATTCTTACCTTAGCTCCATTGGGACCAGAAGGACCAGGTGGACCAATAGGGCCTGTCAAACCCTAAAGAGTGATGCAAGAAAAACATTTTTCAAAATATAATTTGAAACTGAACTTGATGCTAAAACTAAATGTATCAATATGTGACAGTTTAGCACTCACTCTTGAACCATCTTTGCCAGGAGCTCCCTCAGGTCCTTTCTCTCCAGTATCACCCTGAAAAAGAAAAGATTGTTCGAGTCAGACAATACAACTTCTCCATTTGATTACAGTGAAGTAGATAATATTTAAAAATTAGGATTATATGTACTTACTCTGTCACCCTTAGGTCCAGAAATACCAGCAGTACCTCTTTCACCAGGCATACCCTGCAGACCAGGAGGACCCATTGCACCAGCAGAACCGGCCGGGCCTATTGCACCCTACAATATAGTAATACAACATGAGAAAAACTAATGATCAGGAACAGAATAGACCAATGGATTGAATAGACCAATGGAATAATTATAATGTAAGGGGGACTTTGAATATGGCTTCATATCAATAAATTTGTCTTGGAATGTAACACAAAAAAGTTCCATCTAAAACTTTATAGGGTTTCATGGCCTGTCCATCTTGGAGAAATCCTAAATAAAGCCTAAAATTTAGGATTTCTCTTCATGGAAAGTGCTAACTAGAACTGTTAATCATCCAAAGACCATAGAGTAAATGCTTTATTGTTAAATCATCTTATTATATATGATATATCACATATAATATTTTTAAGATATATTACATATAATATACTGGTATGTATTATTGATTCGCAGATCAATAATCAGGTACAATACTCTTGAGAGAAATTAATGTATATTATGGTAAAACAGTATCATAGGCAAGATGCTGAGTTGCAGATTAATTATAATATGATATCAGAAATCTCACCTTGGGCCCATCAGTTCCAGGAGTTCCAGGAAGTCCTCTGGGTCCCTGAAGACCCTGTGCTCCAGCACTTCCCCTTTCACCAGGGAAACCACGCTCTCCCTGTCAAAAATGAGAAATGGACAAAGATATAGTGTTATCATTCTAAAAGTTGAATAAGGCACAAATATGGAATTCACTTTACTGATCCACTTTTATTATATGTCTTAAAAGAGCAGAACTCACTCTTGGTCCAACTACACCAGGGACACCACCCTCTCCAGGAACACCCTGTAGAAAGGCAAAAAAGGTCAAATTTGGGGTCATAATACTCAAAATGATTATCGTTATTAAACAAATTGGAGCAATCCAACGAGGATGAGCAGATTTTGGAATCATTCTCACCTGGTCACCTGGTTTGCCACCCTCTCCTGGTGGTCCAGAAGGTCCAGGCAGTCCCTACAAATAAAAGAAAAATATGAATAATTGCAAGACTGTAATCAGAAGCGGCCATATGTATATAAGAATAGTATAAATACAGATGATTATGAGCTTCTCTATAAAAATTTGAATATTTTACCTGGAAGCCAGGAGGGCCAGGCTGTCCTTGTTCACCTCTCTCTCCAGCTGGTCCCTAAAATAACAAATTATAATGCTTATAATACCATATACTTTCTATTAGTAGTACTAATACCCTATTGTTTCCTAGCTATTTAATAAAATACAGCATTATAGCATTATTTGCCCCAATTCCCAGATGATGCATGTTACAGTGAATTCTTTTATTTATTTTATCTACTTTATTAAAGGATCCAGTTTTGTAGTATTTGCTCATTAAAACTTCAGTATCTAAATTCAGCAAACAAAATTTAGAACAGAACTCACAGCAGGGCCAGGAGGACCAGCAGCTCCAGTCTCACCATCTTTACCAGGCAAACCCTTAAAACAGACAAAGACAGGGTCCATTTATTAAGGGATATTCGTTAACAGAACACAATAGCTTACTGTGTTGAAATAAGGATGACTTACTCTGACACCAATACTGCCAATAAGTCCTTTCTCTCCAGGTTTGCCAGGCTCACCCTAAATGAAGAAGATACATTTACATTCCAAGAGACAAGACAAATATTTCTTCACCGCAGCAGATTTCTGAGCAGAGCACACAAAATCATCAATGGCTACTTCCCCTAGTCACAAACTGTTCAACCTCCTCCCATCCAGGAAGAGATACAGGACCATCCGTACAAGAAAGACCAGGTTCAGGGCCAGTTTTTTCCTCACAACCATAATCATACTGAACTCTGCACTACACCACTAGAAACTTGATTTCTCACTAATACATCACTGTCTGTAGCCTCTTTGCTGTTCTGCTCCACCCTGTACATTCTAATACATCATTTTTACTTTATTATAAATATATTTATAACATCTGAAAATTCATTGCTTGCCCTAGTTTACCTCCTTTTATGTATATTTTTCGTACACCCACTGTATATTTCTTGGTTACTTTTGTACATACAATGTATGTGATGTATACATTGGTATAGACATATATAATTATATTTTTTAGACATATTGTGCTGTCTATACAACTAGCACATATTCACATATACCTATGATTATACTACCTGCCATAAGCCTTATTTATTTGTTGTACATACAGTATATTTACATATTTATCTGCACTTCTTCCTTTGAATATTTTTCTATTATTTGCACTTCTGGTAGATGCTAAACTGGATTTTGTTTCTATGTACCTGTACTATGCAATAAATATAAAGTTCTATCTATCTATCTATCTATCTATCTATCTATCTATCTATCTATCTATCTATCTATCTATCTATCTATCTATCTATCTATCTATCTATCTATCTATTTTTGATCTCCAAGTCAAGTCAGAGAGATTGCTGTTTTGAAGGTTTTTGCTTCTCTTACACTGGCTCCCTTGGGTCCTGGGAATCCCATTACACCAGGCTGTCCACGAGTTCCCTGAGGCCCAGGGGGACCAGGACGGCCATCCTCACCAGGAGCACCCTGTTAAAAAAGTAAAAAAATAAACTCTAAACAATATCAAAAGGAAGCTTTGTACAAATTAAAATCTAGGTATAATTTCCCTGCTTGTTATTTAAGCATGAAATTTGACAAGTTCTGTATCAGGAAATGTTGTGCACTATGATGGTGGGATACTCACACTTGGGCCAACTTTTCCTTGGGGTCCAGCATCTCCAGGACGACCAGTGAGACCCTAGAACATGCAAGAAAGGGGGGAAAACAAGAATACAATAATTTAGTGTGCATATCATTGGTGAGGCAAATGACTAAGCAAGGAGAAAGTCAAGATACAATTTCTAGAACCATCTATATTATTTAGGAACTTTCACTTAGCAGAGCTACTTACTCTTGCTCCAGGAAGACCAGGCTCACCAGGACGGCCAGGATCTCCATTACCACCTTTTGGTCCGGTCAATCCAGAAACACCACGATCACCAGGAGCACCCTGTTAAAACACCAGAAAAGTTATCAGTGTCCAAGCATCTGAGAATAAACTGATAAGCAGTGTTATTAATTCTGGTGCCTGCTGATGTGAAAAATGTGTGTGCTATTTCACCCACCTTAGCACCTGCAAGACCATCCTGACCAGGGAAACCACGGTTACCTGGAGCTCCCTATTAAAAAGAAATAGAGGCATTTCACATTATTATTTATGTAGATTTAAATAGATGAATACTTTTTTCTAAGACCATGGTCATATACAAAAACAACAATGGTATATTAAAAAATGTTATTAGACTTACCCTCTCTCCTGGAGGTCCAAGTGGGCCGGCAGAACCAGGCTCTCCTCTCGGTCCTCTCTTACCCTCCTCACCAATTGGGCCTGGGGCACCCTGAGGTCCGACAATGCCCTATGGGAAGACACCAAGATTAAGTCAAATATAACTGCTGTGATCACAAAAAGTAGAATTTGTTGCTGACAGTAGAAATGACAAATATGTTCATTATGGCTTACCCTCTCTCCTTTTGGTCCAGCTTCTCCCTTAAATCCTGGGATACCAGGGTCTCCCTGTTAAAATCCAAAATACAGATTGATCCATTAATTCACAAAACTGATTCAAATAAAAGGACCATAACAAATCCAGACTAACACAATAAAAACTTACACTCTGACCCTTGGGCCCAAGAGGTCCAGTAGCTCCTTGAGGTCCAGGTGGGCCACGAGGTCCTGGGAAACCTGGGGCACCAGCAATACCAGGGGCACCCTGTAAAGAATCATGGCAATTAAGAGTGGAGTGTTAACATGAACAGTCAGCAACATTCTGATATGTCTAAATTGAAATGATCTTGATATAATTGGTTATATTCAGGGTAGCTAGTGTGAAATTTCAATGAAACTCTAAAATCAAATTAATTCTTACAGTGCTGACAGAGTCCAACTCATTATAGTGTATCCTTATTTTGTCAACCTCATTTATGTACACAGTATGAGGATTTACTTCCACTAGATTTATCTAAATAAATTATATAATATAAAATAGTATAGATAAAAAACTCACAGCAGATCCTTTGGCCCCAGGAATACCATCAGTACCAGGGTTACCCTAAAAAAGGCAGAAAAATGATGCTTGGTATTTTTTTTAAAAAAAGTTTTACATTCATATTTCTGATCACTAAATAAATGTAACATACATTTGTCTGTAGCAGAAAACATACAGCAATATGCTTGTGTTAGTTATATTAAAGTGCACATGTAAGATCTAGAAGAGATTATAGCAAACAACACTACATTACTGTTTGTATGATAGATTTCACGTGCTTGTGGTTGATTTCTGTGTTGTCAAACTACTCTAAAACATGAATGGCTTGTGTACAACTTTAATCTAATAAAATATGTAGATCCATTAAACATTTCCTGTACAGTAGAACACTGAATGAACAGGAGCTTCCATGAAGTTAGGGCAAGTAGAAGATTATTTATTTTAGATGTTGTCTAAATACCAGAATCATATATTAAGGCATTTTACATACACCAGCTCCAGCAGGTCCGGGAGAACCTGGAGTGCCAGCCTCTCCACGGGGTCCTTGGGCTCCCTCAGCTCCACGATGACCAGTAGGTCCAGCCTCACCCTATAAAGTAAAGATTAGCACTGAGACTTCCATTTCTAAACTGCCAAACCATTAAACATAAATATTTCTTAAAAACCTAGCTAATTTCATTCAGGACACTGAAAGGTGTGACCTACCTTTGAACCAGGGGATCCTGGGAAACCTGGGGAACCAGAAGGACCAACAGGACCCTGCATACCAAAGTAATCAAAGTTCTCAGAAATAATAAAATGTGAATAAGCAAAGCTTATTACTCAGTTAAAATTAGGTTACAGCTTGTCAGTAAGAAAGGCAGTACTTACAGGAGGACCAGCAGGCCCAGGTAGACCATCATTACCACGTGCACCCTGCAGAGATGAGAGTTAGTGAGGCACAACTAAAAAGCTTTAGCTCAAAATCCATTAAAATGAACAATTTGTAATGAATATTTGTACAACACATTGGGTTTGGTCATTTAACCACTTAGTTGTTATAAGACACCTGTTACATGTGTATTTCTATCAGTCCTTTATGTTATTTACATAGTATGGAACATTCTAAAACTACTGTAACCAGTCACTCACAGCAGCTCCGGAAGGTCCAGGGCGTCCTCTCTCACCAGGAAGTCCACGAGGGCCCTAAGAAAGAAAAACAAGGGCAAGAGGGAAACATTAGTTGTATAGAAAATACAGTGGTGAGTATTAAATACTAGGTCACTAGGACAGGTTTATAACACAATAGCGTAACCAACTCACCATGGGTCCAGGGGCGCCATTCTCACCAGATGCACCTGTCTCACCCTGTGAGAATAAAGTGTAGCAAGTTTAATGTTTAAGATTGTTTTGTTTTATATATCTAACAAAATGACAATATTTGTACATATATGGATATGTGTTAATAAAAGAAATAGAGTGTAAAAATATGTAAATACGTATAGCCTGCAATTTCAGCTAGGAATAAATTAAGGTTATAAGATTATAAGGTTTCTAATAATTTGGAAATATGTGCATTACCTACATTACAGACCTGTGTAAGAACATGTGTAGTATATAAGTGTATTTCTTTTCAAGTCATCTTCAGTAGTGGCTCTTAGTGGGAGGCCTGGGGGCTGTGAGCAGAAGTCACAGCCCCCCTTCATCAATTTTATTATGGTATTATTGGTTTCTTTGAGTAAATGGGCTTACTCTAAGCTTCAAGAACTCTAAGAATAACTAGGCCTATACATTTCGTTAACTTGGGCCTAATGTGTCTTGTCTGTGGACATTTCCAGGATGGGAATGGCTCTAATAAATACACAAAAATTGTTGTACATATATAATCATCAGATAAATCTTTACTGAGTGTGGTTTATGGATTGTAGTTTACAATTAATGGGATATCTGGCTGCAAAAGGTTTGACAAATATGACCTTCAGACCATGTGTCAATACACACATCTAATGTATAAGATAAAACATTTTACTTTGTCCTAGCAAGGATGTGCTTTGTATAGGATAATATGAAGGACATTGTGATTTTTTACCTTAGCTCCAGCAGCTCCAATCTCCCCCTTGGCACCATCAAGACCTGGGTGTCCCTAAAAAATACAAACAGATTCACATAGTCTTCAATATACACAAGGCCCAAAGGTTATCCTTCAGTCAAGACATTCAGACCATGAAACTATTAATTCAGACCATAAGCTTTTATAACATACTCTGTGTCCCTTGATGCCAGGAAGTCCAGGGGTTCCAGGGAATCCACGAGCTCCCTATTTAACAAACACACAAATTTGAGCTAACCATGACAAATCCCACTTTACAGAATAGATACTCCAAAAAAATATGCAAACAATAAGATATATAGGACAAATGCTGGGGAATGTTTTTTTTACCTGAGATCCAGTGGGTCCACGGTCACCAGGCTTACCAGGTTTGCCATTCTCACCCTAGAGGAGAATAAGTGCAAGCATAAAGTTAGACACATACCTTAGAACCAGGAATCAGCATCAGCTGCTAAATGACATCAAAGATAGCTTACTCACATCACTTCCAGGTTTTCCAGGTGATCCTGGTGGGCCTCGAGGTCCCATAGGGCCCTGATGGTATAAACAATAATGTGAATTTATGTAAAACAAAAAAATGGGAAGGAAAGTAAAACACAATGTTGGATGCTTATTTTATTTTTCTCAGTTAAATGTGTGCAATCTGGCATTGAGGGATGGAAGGAGGCCGTTTGTGATACTCACAGATGGTCCAGGTTCGCCAGCTTCTCCCGGGCTGCCTTGGAACCCTTGTGGGCCCTACATTTTAACAGATGAGAGTGTCATTATGTGTTGGCGTACGTAGGAGATGCACACTATGAGTCATATATATCTCATGTACAAGTACTTTATCAATGACTCAGATGACTCAATTTTCAGTTCTCTAAAGGACAGTTTACCCTAGAAATGAGGCTCCTCGACAACCTATTTATTCTCTTTCAAAGTGAGCTTTAATGTTTTATGTAATCATTTAATGTTTAATGTTTAATATCTCAAAATCATCCTGAGTGTTTGCACTATTTAAGATATGTGCCATTATTAAATAAAAATATATCTGTTGCTGTTCAATCATTCAAACCCTGTAACCCAGATATTCTTTTATTAGACATATGATAAAGAAGCAGGCAATATCTACAGCCAGGTTATAAATAAATGTGTAAATTATTGTGGGTTGATGTATCCATATACTTACAGGTGATCCAGAAGGACCAGGAGGACCACGGGGACCCATGGGGCCCTACAAAAAATATGAAGAGCATTTAGAACACAATTTCATAAATACAATGAATATAATGTTGCATGATTTAGAAAAAAATAGCACTTAAAACATGATGTTATTGTCTGATTATTTGGAATTCAAAGCATTAGGGGTCATTACTTCAAAGGTTTATAGTGACAGGTGAATAATGAAAACTACACAAGTAGAGGCTAGATAGGCTGGTCTAATCATGTATCTATATGGTTTGATCACTGTAATCTCTTTCAAATTGTTATTATTTGAAGGTTATGTTTTTTATTGTACAGTGTGGTGTGTATGTACTGTGTTGTGATTAAATTAATTAAAACTGCATTTTTCCTCAAAATCCAGAAGATTCTTTTAGAATCTTTAATCTACCTATTCACACAGCTCGTTGTATTGGTAGCATCTCATTATACAGTGATAACTAATCATATTAAATGTGTTTATGTTTATGTTATGTCTAGTTCCTCACCATTGGGCCTTGCATCACACCCATAGTAGCTCCTCCTGCTTTCTCGTCAAAACCTACAGCCATCTGAGCTGCAAAGTTCTATGCACATACACACACACACACACACACACACACACACACACACACACACACAAACACAACAACAAAAGCTTAAGACTAAATGCAAGAAAACCAATCAATTTCATTACATTAAAAGAGAGGAGAGGAGCAAAAAGAGTACAGAAAAACTCACTCCTCCAAGTCCAGGTGGGTTTGGGCCTGGTGGTCCAGGAGGTCCAGGAGGTCCAGGGTTGCCTGGAGTGCCGGGCTCACCATCTCTTCCTCTTGGGCCTGGAATTCCCTGATGAGAAAAGAAAGAAAGTAAAGAGGTAAGATTAGAGATTGGCAAAACCCCTTTCACATGACAAGAGCCTGCTGAGTATTATGTCTTCTTCACTGCTTTGCCTCTTAGGTCTGGGAGAAAAAAATGTCAAAAATGTAAATTGACTTACCTTCTCACCCTTAGGGCCTCTATCTCCACGTGGTCCCTGCTCTCCAGGTGGTCCCTGAAATAGCAGAGAGGCTAAGGTTAAAGATTTAAAAAAACAACATAATTTACTGTTAAATATCTAAATAAAAGTAAATAAATGATGTGAAAGAAACTAAATGTGTCAAAACTAAGAAGCACAGTGGCATAAATATTGTTTATATATAGTTTACAGTGCCCCCTGGTGGAGATACTTTGACAGCACATTAACACTTTAAGCAACAATTATCACATTAATCCATTCATTCATTATCTACCGCTTATCCGAACTTCTCGGGTCACGGGGAGCCTGTGCCTATCTCAGGCGTCATCGGGCATCAAGGCAGGATACACCCTGGACGGAGTGCCAACCCATCGCAGGGCACACACGCAATCACTCACACACTACGGACAATTTTCCAGAGATGCCAATCAACCTACCATGCATGTCTTTGGACCACGGGAGGAAACCGGAGTACCCGGAGGAAACCCCCGAGGCACGGGGAGAACATGCAAACTCCACACACACAAGGCGGAGGCGAGAATCGAACCCCCAACCCTGGAGGTGTGAGGCGAACGTGCTAACCACTAAGCCACCGTGTCCCCTATCACATTAATAGGTGAGTTAAAATCCTTTGAGATGTCTCACCATTGGGCCAGCCGGTCCTCTTGGTCCTAGAACCTATTAGAACACAAGCAAAAAAAAAAATCATTAAAGCCTATCTTAATGCAATTAAATGCTAATATCATTATTCTTTCGACAGCTGGTATAATACTTAATGGAGTATGTATTATATAGAAGGTAGTGTTTATTCTATAAAAATATTTATACAATATACTGACAATATATTACAATGCTAAAATAAAATAACATTTCTAAACGCAATCTTCATGTCATGGCAAGGAATAGTCCCCTGTCATCAGTGTTCATAAGGTGTTCATTTGACATACACATGTAATATGTACACAGTTTACAATAAATTAACTTACATTTGCAATATCACCAGGTTCTCCTTTTTGTCCCTTTAAAGAATTACAGAGAGCTTTACATTAGATTTTAAATAATGTGACAATTAAAAAAGTCATTTAGTACAACCAGGGCAGTCTGAAGTGTGAAGTTTAGATATAAGTGTGTAAGAATTTATTCATCATGATGTATATTAAATGTTGTATGTTTTATTTCTAACACTTTATCACATGATTTTATGATCAGAAAAAAAAAAATTCCCTCACCTTTGCACCAAAGGTCTCTGCAATGTATGACAGAATGAGAGATTAGGGATGAAAAAAAAACAGTAACGTTAAAAAAATGAACACAACTTTTATGCACATTAAAAACCACAATAATATTAACACCTATCTTAAATGGTTCAGAAAATAACACCTTTAGTGGTTCATTCAAGGGTGAAATTCATAAGCTGAAATGAGTAGAACAGTACAGAGCTCAGAAGAACGCCTCTTAAAAATGGAAGTAAACAGTAATTAGTAAACCCCCATCTCTTAATAACCTCTTCTCATTGACAAAACTATCTAACAGAGGTTGCTAGATGAAAACAAACAGGGGTTTAAAACTGGACAACACCGCTTCCCTGATTCAGTGCACCGCCACCACATCATACTCTGAACCCATCCTGCTTTCTGAGTTAGTGCTTTAAAAGAAGAAAAGAAGCAGCAGCAGTGGTTCAGTTAATATACATGTATAAAAATTAAACATGTCTCGAACCACTCATTCTTTGGCAGTAATAGCAGATAAATAAAGAATGAGTCTTTGCTGGAGCGACTCATTCTTTATTTATTTAAACAAAATGCGTTGTGTTTCACACAAAATGTGTTGATCTTAAGTGTTTCATCAATTACCATATGAAGATTCTAAAGACTTTTCATGCACCACATTATTTAATGTTAAGAAATTTAAAAGCAGTTATCAGTCAGGTTTGCCTCAACATGTGTAGTTGTGCATGAATAGCTTTCTTCTATAAAAACACTTCTCGGGTTTATGTAAATATTGTCATACTTTAGAAATTGAAGGCTTTTCAAAAAGATGTTCCACATTTCTCACGTAGATATTTTGCAAACGAATCACTATTTTAATAGTCTGGTAGAAGTTAATAAAGAACATCTCAATCTACTTCAATGAATCACTTTGTATTGAATTCGGCTGGTCTGCTAATAGATGTAATAGCCTCTGAGTTCAGCTGTTTAATAAAGGAGTTTTCCAGACCCTTTCATATAAACAACCTCAAGAGCAAATGACCAAAGTAAATATCAGCCATAAGGGCTAAGCAAACATTATATATTTACAGTTCAAATGAAAGTTTTTTCACTATTTTCTTAGCACACTCCATGACGGATGAATCCGATTTCCAAATCTATATTTGTAAAGTACAAACATGATTTATTTTGAAATATAACTTCATATAACAGTTCAACAACTGCTGGTATAGTGTGCTAGAGGCAGCACTTATGTCTAATGGGTTTCTGAGTTCAAAATGTACTAAAAATGATTTAAATAAAGTAGAATACAGGAAAACATAAAAAATACATGTGTAATACATGTGGTCTGGCTGTTTCTGGTGTCTAAATTTGTAACCTTACATTTATATATTTAATGGATTTGCAGGCCAAAAAACATAATTGGCAGTTTTGATTTTAAAATAAACCTAAATGCAAACCACCTTCACTTTGAGATTACCGGGAGAGCTAAATATATCACAAAAAACACTATTAATAAGTGTGCACTCAACTAAAAGAATAAAGCTCAAAAACTTTCATTTTCACTCTGTAACTTTTCTTTTTATGTATAAAACATAAAACCTAGAAGTGCTTTTTTTTGCCCTTGGACTGTTAGTTTTGAATTTCAAACTGTCATAAAAATTGTTATCTAATGTTAACCCCTCCCATTGAAGAGACTGGGAGGAGCCTGGTTACATGTGACAATATGAAAACACAAAACAAACAGCAGAGGGTATTGAGAGTGGTGTAGAGAGCAGAGAGAAGTGTGTGAGAAAGCAGACCGCTAGTCTGGTCTTGGTCAGCAGGGCAGATGGGGCAGCACTCTCCAGGTGGAATGATGGGATTGTTGCAATCCCTCAGCTCCTCGCAGATGACCTCATCACACAGAACTGCCCCCGAGTCACAAACACAGACCCGACAAGCTTCAGGCTTCCACACTGCACGGTCCTCGAAATGCTGGCCATCTTGGATGCAGCCGCCTAAGTCCTCCTCTGCAGCCACCACCAGAGGGCCAACACAGAGGAGATGTGTGGGAATAAGACACAGGAGAAAACAAACACATGCCCTCATACAAACTACAATAAGTTGTATTAATTCTTTGTGTCCTGTGTCCCTTGAAATTAAATATCATCTGATCACAATGCTTGTGAATCCTCATTTTAATGTTACAGCCATTCAACAGTCACTGAACTTTAGATACCTGAAACTTATATCCCATGACTAGGAACAGTCAGATAATATAAAGTTACTGTAAGACTAAATGTATACGAAATGTGTATTTATATACCCTTCTGTATGTATGTAAATATACAGTACACTGTAGGTACTGTAAATATGGCCTTTTGTTAACTGATTCTGAGTGAAACCAAATCCTGCATCCACCAGACCTGGCATGAATAGGCCTTTCTCACACTCACACACACAGAGCAGCATTGACAGACTGGTGCCTTAAGCAAACACATCATATTCACAATCTCCATCTGGATCTAATGGTCTCGCCACTGTAGTGCAAACACACCTCAATGGGTTGGACAGGGCATGCCTCAAACAAATGCACACACATATAGGTACACATGGGCATTTGTGCATGACCTATTTGTGTCATAGTGGTGTTTAAAACTCCCACAGAAACATAAAAGTGAATGGCCCAGTGTAGTTACCTAAACCACAAAATCAACATTGACTCTTTAAAATTCCTGTGTGCTCCTATATTTTCTGTATAGCTTAAAAGAGTTCACCTCGATTTTCCTGCAATTATCATTCTTGCCTGATTGGCCAAAGGGGACAGTAAGTAACTGAAAACAAGATCAGGCAGAGGAAAACTCTCATCAGTTCTGCTGATCAGTCCTTATCCCTGAAAGGAAAAGGACAATAGATGCACACATAACAGTTTATATTCTATACCTTCAAACTGCTTATCCCATTCCAGTTGGTTTTCATGACCCTTTGAACCTGCCAGACTGAATCCTTTTATGGTCTCCATCTGAACTTTTCCCTTGTCCTAGTCTCAATCCTACACTGGTGGCAGTCTGATGTTGTCCATGGTGGCTTTGGTCCCCTTGGACAACATTCCACTAGCCACCTTTTGTCAGACCCATCAATCTCACACCCTGTGAACTATGCCCTAACACTGAACAAATAAACCAAACCCCTTTGAACATTTGCTGATGGAGCACCATTTGGGCCATACTGGGATGAACTGCTGGTCTTATTCTGTCTTTCACATGCTCATACACACACAGGTGTGCATCCTTGCATGCTGAGTTAGCAACAACTGAGAAAATACTTGGCTTTATTTTAGACATGAGGTGCTGTGCAGTATCTTAATTCTAACTTGTGTTAATCATCATCTGAATATAGATTCCCCCAACAATTATAACAGCATAACAGCATAAAATTAATACATTTTCTGCTCTTACTTAGTTATTTGCTATGTGAGGAATCCTGTAGTTATAATAACAATATTCAACCAATGAATGTTTTACCTACACTCATAAAAAAAGCATTTCATAATTTCTCTAGGAACCTTTGTGAAACTTTTTTGTTGAACTTTTAGGCAAACTGATCCCCCTAGATGAACACAATTCAGAATCCTTTACGTTACTATAACCTTTCTTCTAAGAAATGTTATTCTGTGAAGAAGAGCACTATTCTACAATTCTACAAACAGCACTGCACAACAATAGTAACATAATGTTGACAAATGGCACAATAGTCTCTCCAGGTCCTAATAAAAAAATACAGTTCACCTTACCATGCATACCAAAAACAAACCTTTTAATATTTAAAGTCACACTATTATATAACTATTTGGCTATGGCTGCTGTCTGTGGTATTCGTCTGGAAAAACTTTCATTGACTTGCTGCATACTAGGCTGTTCAGCTTCAGGCAAGGTAAGGTGAGAATTTCTTTAAGGTAGAAATACAGCTGTGCGTAATTCTCAAATAACCCCATACTCCGTGTATTAGTGCACCACATAGGGTATGCAATACTGGCTTCAAACCCTATATAGTGCACTATATATCCAATAGAGGGCTGTTTGCTATTTAGGAATTTACGTGAAGGCTGCTGTGCTTTGTCGAGATCTCGCGATACCCACGAGCCTGAATCCCACTCAAGGTTTTCAATTACAAAGCGCACGGCGGGCAGGCGAGAATTTGCATCTCTAGACTGTGGAATTTGTATATTATATTTTCTTTTTACCGCATAAACAGCTGCAACTACGTCTCAGATCTGTTAAATCTGTTCTAATTGCACAGACAAATACACGAATCCAAAATCCACGTGAGGAAAAAAGAGCGAGTTAAATAGCTTTGAACCTGCACAAACTTGCCCCCTCTTATCGCCACGGTAACACCAAAGGCATTTACTACCAGGGGAGAAATGTTTAGGATTTCAATGAAAAAACACACACACACACACACAAATGTTCCAACTTACGGTCATCCTCCTGTTGACATCTGACAACGGCTTGCAATATAAATTGGGTCGCTACAAGTAGCAGGACAGTCCGTGAGTCCACAAATCTAAGCATGGCTAAAAGTTAGACATGCAGTTCCTCAAGGTGAAAGTTTTCGCCGAGACCGGCGAAGCTGCAGCTGCAGTGTATCGCAGGGAGTGTGTTGGCTTTTGATGTGTTGTGTGTTTTGGGGGATCCGACGCCAGGCCCCTGCGCGCAGACAGCACCCACCGCGTCAGCACGAGCTCCGTGGTTTTATGTCCACCGGTGCAGTTATGAATCTTAGTATACTCCAAAAATTGGGGCCAGCCCCGACCCCCCACGGCCCTGAAACACGAGCCTGATCGACCGCCCCAAAACACACCCCATCCCAAAAAAATATCCGGCCACCTCTGTCCCAGCACATTTTCACCGTGAGCCATCCTCCCTCCCTCTTTCCATCCCTCCATCCGTTCCCGGTCCTAGAAGCACACTGACTTTACTCTCCGGCCTCCAGTGCGCTTAGCGCCACGTCCCTAAACCTTTCATCAATTTTAAAAACTATTACATTCATCTAAAAACTGTGACTACACACTACAGACACTGTCTATTTTTCTCTCTCATAAAAACTTATCTGGGCAGAATTTTGTGCAGTTTATGATGGTGTGACTATATAGTCGCTCTGACGAATATCAGGGCAAAAATGCCCCAAATCACTGTTGAACACTTCTGACCATGGTAATTTAGGTTAGGACTATTCGTATGCCATGAGAAATCCATAATCTGACAGCTCAGACATTTTCACTTATATGTTTATTATCTTTTTCTACAAGGACAGTGTTTTACATTTTAGTGCAGAAGATTTACATCCATGAAAATCTGAATAAATTGGTTATGTGGATTTGGAAATTATGTGACAGATGTTTGTGCAGATGTTTGTACACTGTCCAGTTTGCTCATGTTTCATTTATAGTAAGAATTGCTCCGTAGTTTCTATAGTGTTACAGAGGTAACAATGAAAGGCTTCATTTCATTCATTTCATTCTGAATGGTTTGTTCAGATTCTTTACAGCATGGAGTATAAATTAGGAGTAGTATGGAAACAAAGAGGAGAATTACGTTTAAAGAATTTCAGTCTTTGTGGCATTTACTGAGGATTGTAGTCTTTTACTGTAATCTATTTGGCCATTGAATTAGTCATATAGCCATGCATTCAAACAATTTTTTTTATTTAAATAATAAGCCATAATGATTTCCGTATTGGGGATTAGATAACACTTCATTAACCTTGTTAACAGCTCTGTATTTTGAGAATCCTTGCAGACATTAAAATTTTTTGTCCTGTGGCAGCTAAATGGGGTGTGATTTCTTAATCTTGTTTATGCAGAAAGAACAGTGGCTTTGCTGCCAGCTTATTTAAATGCTCTTATAGCCTGAGCTACTGCTGAAGAAGGTTAAATAGAGAAACCACCCAGGTGGGACTCAGACCCACAATCCCAGCTCATAGGGTGCATTATCCTTTAGACCGAGTGGGCACAGTTATTTTTTAATGAAAGCCTATATATGTTTACACACACACACACACACACACACACACACACACACACACACACACACACACACACACACACACACACACACACACACACACACACACACACACACACAGATTTATATATATAATATAAGGGAGAAGGGGAGGTCAAAAGGCAGGTGACCCTGAGATAGGTCAGCATGTTTATAGCCTGGCCACTAGTGCATTTATAGAACCACAGAACTTTTGAATTTTTAGTTCTTTGTCTGGCTGGTTAACAAACACTAGAGCATTGAACACAGATCTGATTCAGTTTTAATATATTATTACATATCTGTCTGTAGCATTTGAAAATATATATATATTAAAATATAAAATATAATAACTGTGTGGTACTCGGTTATTCATTTAAATGCATATATTTCAATAACTACAGTGAAGGTAAGTGGGAATGTAGGTCTGGACCCACAACTTTATGAATGAACTTCTTATGTCTAGGTTTTTCCAGCTGATATTTGTAGAGTGTTTATAATCAATGAATATTTCATAAACACATGCAAATTTGCTCTGTTCTTCTGAGAGTTCCTTTTCTCGGTCCAATAACAACAAAACACTGCCATATCATCTATCATTCTGTGGGAAAGACATAGAGAATTTTGGTGCTCAAGGGATCAGAGGATCAAAATAAAGACAGCAAAAGATGGCCAAAGATAAAAAAGGCCAGGAACAAGGCTATTGGAATTCCGGTCTCCGGATGAGACATCCTGTGTATGTAGATGAGAGTGTAAAGTGTGTGATTGTGTTTGCTTGAATGTCTGTGTTTGGTTGAACTCATTAATGTGTGTCTTTATATACAGATTACCAAGAATGTGTGTCTGTGCGTCCCTGCCTGTGCTGAAATATCTAAAAGTGTGTGTGTGTGCGCGTGTGTGTCTGTGTGTGAAGTGAGTACTGACTGTGTACTCTGTCCTACACACACACAATGCGGGTCTGTGTGAAGGCCTGAGGAATGTGAGAGTGAGCTGGGCAGTGGGGGAGCACGGAGCCACGGGTGTAGGTGGAGGGTGGGCAAGGAAAGGTAGAAGGATAGAAAAAGGAGATGAGGGTTGTGAGACCACGGCGAGGCTCCAGGGGTGTGTAGGGTGACTGGGTATCAGGAGTGGACGAAGTTGGCATGAGAACTTCGCTTGGCACCAACCCACTGACCAAAGCAGGGCTTGGAAACGGCCTTCTCATACCTGGTACCCACTCTCAAAGGTTAATGAACGTAAGTATATCTGTAGAGGACTGTGAAACAAAAAATAGCCACTAGATCATGAAAATCCAATCTCAATAATAAAAAGTGCACTATGATTTGTGCAATATGGTTTGTTATTAAGGTTTCATACAATAGATGGATTATTATATTAAGTCTAAAAGCATACAGCCATTCCACACTGTACAAACACCAGCCTTCAGGTCTATATTCAGTCAACAGATTTTCCTAAAGATATTTCCCCTCACAGCAGAACACCTATCTATAGTAGATTATTCTACTGAATACCTTTATTGATAATCCAGTTGAACATAACTGTACACTGTGCAAAGCCATATGGTATAAAGTGCTGAAATTAAATGCTTGCTGTCATTTATTAGTGTTTTTCATGTTTGCTACTAGATTTGAGATAAATAGGAAAAGGAAAAACGTGTTTGAGGTTGTTCTTTAGAATTTGATTAGACTATACTAAGCAAAGATGGTGTTATTCATTCATTTGCTTGTTTTAAAACAGAGATTTTTTTCTCAATTCTGATCTTGCTTATCTGACTTAAAAAACATTGCACTGATGTAGGGTTGTGGAGAGCATTTTAAGTTACATTTTAAGTAACATTTCTATTTATGCTGAACTGAACTGTCCAAGTAGTAGATTTCTTATTAAACAAAATGTCTGAAATCCAAAAAATAAAGTATTGCTTTATAACTTTGGAATGTAAGGGCCACACAAATTCACGTATACATGCTCTCACTCACACACAAACACATAATGATTACTTAGACAAAACAAAGCAAACAGTTCACTAGGACCCTGCATTCTTAGCAGCTCTTTGGCATACATTTGAGAGTGACGGTGAGCCCTGTGACCTGCCATGAGAAACTGGCCCCACTCAGTGCTGAAAATAATTTAAGAACATGATGAAGCCACAAAGGCAAGTAGTCACATCGTCAAAATGCAGTCAATTTTCATCTGCTTCATGAACGTATTTTGGTCATTTTGCACCATTATTAGTACTGTCACCTGTACATCAGGTGCTCTGAATTACAAGTTTATTACCAGTTTGATATTATTATTGCATATTTATTTATTTATTTATTTATTTATTTATTTATTTATTTATTTATTTATTTATTTATTTGGAATGATCTACTCCTTCAGTAGTCTGTGTAGGACTGTAAAAATCCTTCAAATATTCTGGGAGAGATCATAGCGAGCAGGGTGAGGCAGTGGTAAGGAAGATGGAGGGAGAGAAGGGGGTTTAAGATGGTGTAGCAAGACAAAGGCAGCATTCATAGACATGGAGAAGGAATGAGAAACATTTTACTTCTCAAGATGTATTGGTAAAGTATAGGATAGTATGTGTGCATAGGTGTGTATGAGAGTGTCTTTGACTGCCACCAGTAGTGTATATGACAGAGGAAAGGTGTGTGTTTGATCCAATAATAAGAAGGTGCAATATGGCCCAGGGATTTGGTGCAAAGACACTCTCCACCCAATAACTATCAGCTGGAGTGAGGAGATGAGAGAAATAACTTCAGGGTGTGAAGAACCAACATGCATTAACTAATCCTGTGTAGGGTTTTGCAGACCAGTCTAGATGACTTTGCTATCATAGGCCTCATACAGAACTCTCAGAGAACTCTGACTCTGAAAATCGTCTAGACCAACTGTGGCTTTATAAGAGGCCACTGATTACACTGAATGGCACAGAAAGGTCTGCATTGGTATTTTACTTTAGAGAGGTGAGGCTTATCCGCATGACTTGCTCTACCTACTGTGTGTTACTGTGACTCTACTGATCTGTCTATGGATGTTAGTAGGTGCAGTGCGCCCCCTAAAGGCTTTATTGACTCTAAGACCATATCTGACCTGGACTTTGACAGAGAGAAAGAGATCCAAACACCTTTCTATGTGAACATTTTTTTGTTTGTTATTCAGGTCTTATATGAAGTAAATAACCAATCTAAATACATATCAGTTTCATCAATCTGATCATTTCAAAATGAAACATAATAAGCAACTCTGATGATCGGAACGTTCAATAATAAATGGTTCTTAAAAGTTTGACAGATTGCTAATTATTACTCAATGTATCAAAATGCTACACATGTGCAGTTATGTTTATGTCCACCAGGGGGATCTCACGGCCTTAAAAAATATATCTAGTACTCAGGTTACGAAAACACTGCATAGGTACCAGCACCTATTCTCCTGATTCGTGAAATTAATAATATATTTTTTTTTTTTAAATGATGGTTAATTCTTCGTGAAATTGAAGCATACAAAATGCATGCATAATGTCTTTGAACTGAAAATTTTCTAGATCTCATTAAGGGCAGTCCCTAGTTCCTCCTCCATGGTTGAGCACCTAGGGATTTGAGCTCCAAGGGTAACCTGGTGTGCTTTTCTGAAAACATGGTGCTCTCATTCTCTGCCAGCAATATTTATGATGTAGAACAGTTAAATGGGTGAAGACAAACTCGACTGGGCACTAAAAACTAAACATGGAGCTCCAAGCTGAGGATTTCTGAAAGCTGTATTTCTTGTGAAGATGAAGACAATTATCCAAAACAAACAAAATAGTAAATAGTCATATGACAGAACAGTTGTTGTCCTTTTCATGCCTACACTGTTTGATATGTCAGGGGGTGTTCAGTGCTCACATTTGTAATCACAACACTCAGTGTTTGCACAGATGATTCTGAATGGCTTTGCAAAATTGCAGATAGCCTCAGCTACGTCATCAGTGTGTCAACACAAAAGCACTTGAACCTAGTGTGTGCATTGTGTGTGTAGTGACTTTGCACTGACACAGGTGCTGTTTGATTGTGCATTGAAAGACATTTTGTACCTTTAGCATGTACACAATATGACCAAAAGATAATGCCTGATCTGATCATCACAATCTCATGTTTGCTGAATATACCATTCCAGATTTTGTAACATGTTGGGATGGCATTCCAATAGAGATCAAAACGTGGCTGTAGGAATTTGTTAATTCAAGCATTAGAGCTTAAGATACATCAGGCAAGTAGGCTATGCCTAGTGCACAATCAGCATTTCAATTGATCAAAAAAAGGGATCAGTTGTGAGGTCAAAGCTCTGTTCAGATCACTCATTTAGTGAGGTTATATAGTCAGTGTTCCAAATTATCCAAAAGGTGTTTGGTGGCTTTAAAGGTCAGAGCTCTGTGCAGACCTTTATGGACTCCATGTCTTTATGGAGTTCACATGTCATACTGGAACAGGTTTAGGTTCACACCCACAGTTTCAGCATCCTGTATAATTTCATGCTTACAGTGTTTTGGCAACAGTCTGTAAAAGACCCACAAATGGTTACGATAATCAGGAGTCCACATATTTTTGTCCATATAATGTCTTTCTTATACCTTGAATTATTTTTTTTAAATATATATATTTATATATGTCCCTTCAAAGCTGTACACTAAGAGGGATTTTAAGGTGCACCACATGTACCTTCCTAAGTAAAAAGGTTACACTACGGGAACAAATGAGGCAGCATTTTATGGTACCAACCCAAAATCTGTTGCCTCATTTCTGTGGGAAAGTTTGACATATATCGGTTCATTATGACAGAAAGAGTACATATTGTGCTAAAATATCATTGTTTTTTTTCTATGATAGTGATGGTTATATTAATAGCATATAAAATAACCAACATTTAAATCATGTATTAAAACAACAGGTTGTTTTTGTCTTTACAATTAATGCCCAATCAAGATGGAACCTTTTGAACTGAGATTTTATTTTACCCATATATATTCTCACAAATTTTCCTAGCTATCTAAATGACTTCACCAACGATTATGTGGTAAAATATATTTTATTATGCTAATATTATTTAGGCATTGTATGGTTATTTAGGGGTTTATCGTTCACTGGACTGATATGCACCATTTGTCGAGCAACACTTCACTGATATCTTTCCAAAGAGAGAGTGAATCATCACCATTGCCAAGTTTGGGATTAGATCAGGTCTCCACGCTCTTGGTCATTGGCCCAATAACACTGGCACTGCCACCTCCTCCCTCAACTCCACTTATAGTATGAAGTCACATGTGCCAAGATAGACTCCTGACCTGTAGTTTACAGTTGACAACATTGCATTGACTGATCGGTGTGTGGAAAGCGCTAGAAAGAAAACCAACCTGTGGACACGCGCAGACAAGGGAAAAGACATACACGCGTTATATTTACTGTAGAGGCCTGTCTTAGTTGTGAGTCGACTTTTTCAGGCTGATAATGCTATATCTTAAACATTTAGGAGCGATCAGGACTATTGTTTCGTTCATTAAACAAGCCGGGAAATTGGAAAACGGAAATGGAGGTTTGTTCCAAAAAAGCCTGTTGCGCACGAGCGCAGCAGTAGCGCAACATCCACGTCATCAGCACGTGATCTTGGAAACAGAGGCAGAGATGGACAGGTACATACGGTTACAGAAGTACTTGGGAGATGTTGTGCACTGAGATTTATTATGCATGTTGTGTAATGAGAAGTAGTTATTCAAGGGTCATGCAATTAGTTCATTAGGATAAACATTTGAACAGAGATTTCCTTTATAACCAAAAGAGTGTCAGGTTTCCCAGCTTTTCCTTTATGATCACAAGAACAGGTCAATGGTGTCAATTAAGTTATGTTACTTATTAATGTGCCTGTCTGAGTATAATAGAATTTATAGTAGAATTTCTACCACTTGCATATATTCTAAACAGCTTTAACATTTGTAATATTGATATATTTGTGGTGCACCAACCTGCACAATCTTCCTCACATATCTGTTGTGTTCATGCTGAATCACTTGGTGTTTCTTTGCCCATCTTTTAGAAATGCCATCTAAACAGAACCAGATCCGATAGGAAAGCTTGATCTGTGTCATAATGGGTTGTTTTTCACAATTGCTGTCATTTGGTTGTGTTAGTAAAGGTGCAGGGACAAACCTGGAGGACCTCCTGTTTTACACGATTACTCAAGGAGAGGAGAAAATCTCAGTGGGACGTTTCATTAGTGTAAGTGATACAAGTATTTTTGGTAAGACAATGAAAAATAATGACTCATTAATGTTCTTACTGCAAGTACTACAAAAAAATGAGTGGCAAGGTTAAAAGTGAGAGAACACATTGTTCATACATATAAGCATGCAACCATATGCACCTTTACACACACACACACACACACACACACACACACACACACACACACACACACACACACACACACACACACACACAAAGTTAATTGTATTTCTTCAAAATGTGACAAAATGTTATACAATTAATGAGGACATTTAAATAATTTCATGTTAATTGTAAAAACTAATAAATTACTATAAATACTATATGTACAGTAGGTCAGGGTGCCATAAGGAATTATTAAGAAGAGTACTTTCATAAATGATTATCAGGTTGTTTACATTTAATTCACATGCCTGACAGTTATCTAATGTGATTTATAAAAGTAGGTAGTAAGCCCTATAACACACTTCAAGAAAACTTACAAAATGTTTCCTGTAATGTGTTGGAAGTTGCAGCTTTTGAAGGTTGTAGTTTTTTTGCGCAAGGCAATAATTAGATCTATATTTAGGACACCGTATTTGTGTGTACAAGTCTGTGAATATCCTATAAAAGACGAAGCTGTACATGCTCCGTATTTGTGTCACAATATACTGTAGGAGTTATGTAGTTATATTCTTTTCTTTACTCTATAAAGTAACAGCATAACTTTGAATAAGTATACCTTTAGCAAATCACTAACTAGTGATTAACACCAAAGAACACAAATGACATTATAAGTAGACAGTAGTGTGCTTGAATACATGAGAGGCTTGTGGAAATGTATACACAAAAACATTTTTTAATCATAGAATAAGTAAAAGCCAGAAATCCAAGCTATTATTTAACTGTCAATAAAAAAACATCTAAGTGATCGCTGGTTTCTCTATTCCGCATGTAAATTTGTTATTCATCAGGGGTGGGTTTTGTGTGGTTGTGTTTCTCAGGAACTGGAAAGCACAGGATTATTGACTTCTGACCCTCGACTAAAGGACTGCATGCAGCAGCTCCATCATGCAGTGCAAGAGTCTTCTGGGACAGCAATGATGGACCAAGAGCTCTTCAGGAAGTAAGTGTGTGTGTGTGTGTGTTTGTGTCTGTGTGTGTGTGTGTATGTGTGTGTGTGTGTGTGTGTGTGTGTGTGTGTGTGTGTGTGTGTGTGTGTGTGTGTGTGTGTGTGTGTGTGGATATAGGACTGTAGCTAGATCATTTTGGAGGATTTTTTCACATAGCAATCAATCATCCCAAACCAACATAGCATAAAAATAAAATTGGCAGCTTTTTAACCTGTTATAGGTACATAAAACTCATCAACAGAGGTTACAACAGTGGTCCACTAGCACCTGATGATGATGTTGATGATTGAGCTTCATTAATACTTTCCCATGATTATTAACCCTTGTACGTTGTTCGTATTATTGTTACGTGGGTCTGTTGAACCCCCTGCATTTTTGGGTTTTTAATTCAACACACTCAAAAATTTTATGTTAAAATACTCTACAGATGTTTACTTCATCCCAATTACAAGCAATATAAACAACATATATGGTTAATATTTGACCTTTACCTTTATTACATCAATTTTTTTAATGAAAGTGCTCCTCGTTTTTTGTTGTTTTTTAATAAAATGTAATAAAAAAAGAAAATCAAATTGAATCAAGTTATGAGTGGAAAAAAATCAACAAATTTACAAGGAAGCAAAGTTTTTCAAAACTATTCATGTTTATGAATATGGGTCCCACAGACCCGAAAAACATACAAGGGTTAAATAATAATATGTCCTATTAATGTCCTATTATAGCTTATGCTATAACATGCTGTGGAAAAAAAAGAAATGTTTGAAACTGCTTGCAGAGCTTTGTATCATAGCACGTTGTACCACAAAACTGCTATTTCTTCAGTATGACTTGTTAGAAGGTGTTGATTAATTTTCTACAGCAGCAGCTATGATTATGGCTTTAAAACAAATCACAGTTTTATATTAATGCACTCATTCAAACGTTATCCTTTCTTTAGTGGTGGCTAATTTATTAGGGACTTAATTCATTAAGGTGGACACTGCACATATAGTCAATTCCAAATGTAATGAACCAGCAAGAGCAGTACTACTGTTTTTGAAAACATTTTGGTTTGAGATCAGAAGCTGGTATTTGAGATGATAAATCAGAATTTCAGTTTAAATCTTTTTTCAATTTTTTTTTTCAGATATTTACAATTAGAAAACATGGTTACCCCATGTGGTTTTTGATTAACAGGGTATTTTGAACATGCACAATGTGGCATGAGAGTATTGCAAGTGAGTGTACAAGTAAGTGTGTATATGTTTTAGTATATGTATGAAAGAAAATATTTCATCTAATTCATATTTGTTATAATACCAAATAATGCCACACTTACTATGTAGTATCACAGTATTGCATGTACTCTCTTAAGTATTGCACAGAGAGGAAAACAAAAGTCACAAACAAACTAAACAAAAAAATACGTGCTCTAACACTCTAAGTAAATATAACGCATCATCTGACTTCTTGGTGCGTACACTCATGTAGCAGCAAACACTGAATCACCTGTTGTTTGTGTGCATGTGTGTGTGTGTGTGTGTGTGCTTGCATAATATGAGTGATAGCTGTGGTATGTTAAGCTAGAACAAGATATGTGTCCTAAGCCTTTAACCCATTCGTCATTTCTCTAAAGATTTACAGTAAACATTGTATAACAAACACGTTTTTTTATTAATTTGCCCTCAAATCTCTTTTTTTAAGATCCCTTTAATCCATACTTTTCTCTATTACTTTCACTTTAGTTACTGAATGATCATTGCTTATGTGAAACATTTTAGACACAATAAGATCTTTGAATTTGTGAATGACTGCATTTAAATATATATTTATTTATTTTGTTGTAGATGTGCAAGCAGTCATATTGTCTTGTTCACTCAAGCCTTTCAGAAGAAGTTCATCATCCCAGATTTCTTGACATTTGCATCCAATATAAACCAACTGTACTATAATGCACAAACAGAGCAAGGGGGGCAAGTAAGTTCTACATGCACACACACACACACACTCACACACACACACACACACACACACACACACACGCGCGCGCGCGTGCACACACACACATACACAGACACACACACACACACACAGACACACACACACACACACACACACACACAGACACACACACACACACACACACACACACACACATACACACACACACACACACACACACACACACACACACACACACACACACACACAATATTCACTGGTTCTTGTCATGTTTGTGTATGTATGTACAGGTAGCGAACTACATTCCTCAACTTGCTAAATTTAGCCCTGATCTGTGGGGTGTGTCTTTGTGCACTGTTAATGGTCAGAGGTGAGAAAAAAATCTAAAATGCTCTCCACAGTGTTGATGTTGTGTCTGTTTTAGACTCTCTCTCCCTCTCTCTTTTTCAGGCATTCTGTAGGAGACACAAGGGAACCGTTCTGTTTGCAGTCGTGCATGAAGCCGTTTGAGTATGCTCTGGCTATTAATGAATTTGGGACTGAGCATGTGCATACATATGTCGGAAAAGAGCCCAGCGGCGTCAAATTTAACAAATTAAGTCTAAATGATGATGGTGAGAATGAATATTATACACTTTGGCACATTTTATATGTTTTATATATGTAAATGAAAAGTTAATGAAATTTTAAGAAAATTATGTAAAGCAATCAGTCAATTCAAATGTAATATGCAATAATTTATTGGCTTTATGGTAAACATATAATGTTTTCAATTATTTATAACATTATATATTGTACATTAAATATATCTTCATGAATAATGTCAGAAATACTTAAATATAAGAGAGAAATATAAATATAAATTTGACATGTAAAAAAAGAAGAAAATTATATATATATATATATATATATATATATATATATATATATATATATATATATATATATATACTTTGTATCATATCAGCTAAATAATGTAGAAATGATCACTTACAAATATTTTGTCTACATTTATTATTATTATTATTATACTGTATGACAAATTAATGTTTGACCCATTTTAATTTACTTTGTATACTTCACCATTAAATATGAACATAAAACATTTACTATACTTGATAATCCAAATAAATATTGAGAAATAGAAAAGTAAACATCATTTAAATTTAAATCTAAAAACAGATTTCAAACATAGTACAGTATATTATATAACATAGGTAGTATAGTACATTACACTAGTATAGTACATATTATTACACAGTAGTACAGTCTTTACAATTTTTTACTTTTCCAGATGCTGTTAGTCAAAGTGACATTTAAGGTTCTCAAGGTTTTTGTAAATCTTAGAATCTTAAGCACAAGTGATTTAATCCACCTCATCCTAAAAAAAATTTTATTATTGTTTTATTTGTTTCTTTTTTTTTCTTTTTTTCTTTTTTTTTTTTAGAAAAACCTCATAACCCAATGGTTAATGCAGGGGCCATTGTGATCGGCTCACTTCTAAAGGTATTCACAATCTCTATAATGTCTACATCAGAAGGAAGCATTTGACTCTGGTCACTAGATTAATCAAGTGACATTGTTTAATGGTGAGGACAGGGTTTGTTTACAGTCTCTGTTAGAACAGATGATAAGGTGTGGGTTAGCTGGAGGTTGTCTTTGCCCCCTGCTATAATAAGTGTTAGAGGTGTGTCAGAATGGGTGTGCCAGCTGACAGCTGCTGAAAAGGATGAGAGAGAGATAGAGAGAGAGAGAGAGAGAGAGAGAGAGAGAGAGAGAGAGAGAGCGCATTTCACAACTAAAGTGCCGCTACTCTGGTCCTATACGGCAATACATATGAGAAAGTTTGTTTGAGATTTCCAAATTGAGAGAGAAGTGCAGTAGACATGTGGGTGTATTTTTAAGGCAGAGACATTCAATAGTCAGACTGCACCGCCTTAACCTTTCCCTACAGTGCAAGTTATGCAAGTTATACCCCACTAGACTTCATGGAAGAGTGAATCTTAACCTCAGTTTTTATGACCCAACTATAAAGAGGAAAAGCAGATCACTGAAGTTGTGTGTTGCTACAGCTGACACACAGAATGAGTGTTCTGTACTGTCTCAGCTGATTGCCAGAAAACCGTTAATGTTCTCTGAAGTTTAGGATGGCTGTCAAAACTGAGTCAGTGATTTATGGGTTGTGGTGGCAATAGTGATAGTGTTTCTCCCAAGACTTTCTTCAGTCTAATAACTTAGCAATACTTGCGCATACTGCCATCCTGTGTCAAAATATTACATTGCATATTAATAACATAAGCTAAAAACATTG